>NW_015387440.1:100801-181826 GCF_001527695.2 Protobothrops mucrosquamatus | reverse complement strand
TGGCTAATTATTCTCAGGCCTTACCTAGTGAAAGGAAAACCACAGTGCCTGAGTGAAAGTGCCTTCAAACTCAGGGTTGGCTAATCTTAAAGGCGACTCTTCGAAAGAGTAGGTATGGAGAATGAAATAGAAGGTGAAAGATGGCAAAGAGGTGCATGCTAGAATTACCCTTATCAAAACCTATATAGAAGTGTGGGAAGTCAGCCCCCCCCCCGAGAAAGAAATATTTTGGGGAATATTAAAATGCAGAATATTATATTTCCCCAAAGAATCTTAAAGGCAGAAACCACCCCCCCAAGTCTCTCTGCCCCAAACAGAAACCAGGTCTGCAGAAATGCAGATGTGATAATCTTGTTAGAAAGATTGGAGCCAGGAAGCTTGGATTAGAAAGACAAAGATCTCTAGAATCAACAATCCCTCACACCAAAAAAATTCAACTACAGGACATAATCATCAGCCACAGCCCCAGGGAAGCAGGATATGACCTTTTGGGACTTTTTGAGGCACACTCAGACTCAGGTCAAAGTTCATGCAACAGGAACAACTCCAAACAAAAGCTCAAGAAGGTATAAAAACCCATCACTCCCTACTACATGTGGTCAGCTTTCCCAGAGCCTTCTTTCTGTCTGGCTCTCCTCTTCAATAAACTACAACCTTCTTTCTAAAGTAGTCTCCATTTTGTTTATTCTCAGCTTGGATTGGACCCTGATGAAGATTTTTCTTTCAACAGAAGATTCCCTCACCTTTCTATATTGTCTGGCTGGGACTAGTTCATATTTCAGGCACAGAATTGAACTGAAAAGCTTACTTGGAAGAAAGGCAGAGGCCTGAGATTCTCAGATAGGGAATAGCCTTTATATTGAAGCTGGAATGCCTATTGAGTCTGTTGCCAGAGCAGGGAGGATTATACTTCAAACTGTTGCTGTCTGCCCCATTTTCTTCCATGGTTTAATTAATTTGTTTTTTAGACATCTATCCTGCCTATATTAGTTTACAAGAAACTCAAGGTGACAAACTTACCTAATACTAATTCTTCTCCCCTTTTTGTCCACAACAATAACCTTGTAAGGTGGGTTGGGCTGAAAGAGAGTGACTTGCCCAAAGTCATTCAGCCTGTTTTCATCTCTAAGGTGGGACTAGAACTCACAGTCTCCTGGTTTCTAGACCAGCATCTTAACCACTGCACCAAACTGGCTCTCTGTAAAAAAGATGTTGATACTCTAGAAAGAGTACAAAGAAGAGCAACAAAGATGATTAGAGGCCTGGAGGCTAAAACATATAAGGAACGGTTGCTGGAATTGAGTATGTCTAGTTTAATGAAGAGAAGGAGAAGGGGGGACATGATAGCAGTGTTCCAATATCTCAGGGGCTGCCACAAAGAAGAGGGAGTCAAGCTATTCTCCAAAGCACCTGAAGGCAGGACAAGAAGCAACGGATGGAAACTAACCAAAGAAGAGAAGCAACCTAGAACTAAGGAGAAATTTCCTGACAGTTAGAACAATTAACCAGTGGAACAACCTGCCTCCAGAAGTTGTGAATGCTCCAACACTGGAAGTTTTTAAGAAGAGACTGGACAGCCATTTGTCTGAAATGGTATAGGGTTCCCTGCCTGAGCAGGCGGTTGGACTAGATGACCTCCAAGGTCCCTTCCAACTTTATTATTATTATTATTATTATTATTATTATTATTATTATTATTATTATTATTATTATTATTATTATTATTATTATTATTATTATTATTATTATTATTACAATTATTATTGTTGTTGTTGTTGTTGTTATTATTATTATTATTATTATTATTATTATTATTATTATTATTATTATTATTATTACTTTTGAATTCTTGATTTGGAATGCTGGCTCTCCAGAGTCTGTTTTTTGAATGTTTACAGATCTGGGCAGAATAAACTACAGCATATTTTCTATTATTTTTGGAGAGTCCAGAGTTCATTTTCTCTACAAATCATCTCTCCCGATCTTTATGTCTACATGGGACTTTGTCGCACCTTGTCATTAGTCCCATTCATAATACAGGAAAGAGGCTTACAACAAAATAAGCTGCTGTAAACTGTAATCCTGTCCCTAGTGTTCCATGAGATCATGATTAAATGAAATCACTAAGATTTTTATATATATATGAAATTGTTTCAGCTTCTTTAAAATAAAACAGGTCAGATATACAGTCTGTGGGCATATATAGTGTACAGTATTTGTTTCAAAATGCATTATTTTTCTTTAATCCCCAATACCCTTTGTGAGCTAGAAAGACTTTTTTCCCTTTTGAAAGTAATTAGAAGGAAGACTTAAGCTTCCTTCTTTATATGTTGCTATTGGATTGGATCATCGTATGACTAGGAAGGAAAAGGAACTTTATTAAATGCAATTACACATTAATGGTTTATTTGTTTTTAGGAATGATTTGAAAGTTCCACACATAGGTAGGCCATTCTGAAGATCCAGCTGGGACTAAACAACAGGATTTTAAATAGCTTTCTTTTGTCTCTTGTTTAATTTATACTTTTCATTTCTAGTAGATACCTCAAGTTGAGTTTTGTTTTCCTTTCTTTCTGATCTTTCCATGCAGTTATTATTTTTAATTAACTTTCAATATTGCCCATATGTTAATTATAAATTTTACTTTTCATTATCTGACATGAGCCATTTCTTTACCTTTACTTTCTGCTTCAACAGCTCGGCTTGAACATCACAATTTTCCTTGTCTGTCTCATCACTGCTTTCATATTCTATATCAGGCTTTTCAACCTTTTCACCCACTGTACCACTTTTAGGATATGGTAACATCCGAGTACCACCAGTCACCTAGCAAGGTGTCAAAAACTTGATGACCAAAAAAAAAAAAAGGAAAAAAGTGATAAAGTACAGGTAGTCCTTGACTTACAACAGTTCGCTTAGTGACTGTTCGAAGTTACAATGGCACTGAAAAAATTGCCCCCCAAGGCACAGCTGAGCAAAATACCTGCCTGCCCACCCAGTGGTGCTCTTCCTCCTCTGAGGTTTTCATTGTTGTGAGCATTTCTGTTGAGGATTGGCAGTGGGGGTGGGGTGGGGGGTGTTTGGTTTTTATTCCCCCATCTGCTGGGTGGTTGCAGCAGGTTTTGGTCACTTCACATGACCCTGGGACACTGTGACCATCATAAATATGAATCAGTTGCCAAGCATCTGAATGTAAATCACAAGACCCTGGAGATGCTGCAACATTCCAGCTGATCGGTGCTTCTTCTGGGCTCAGCAAAAGCACCAGGATCAGTGCTGCTTTCCAGCTGGATCCTGGTGCTGATCCTGGTGCTTCCACTGAGCCCTGACAGCCCCGAAGAAGTGCCGACCAGCTGGAAAGCGGCATTGATCCTGGCGCTTCCGCTGAGCCCTGACAGCCCTGCAGCTCCAGCCATCTCTCACTCAGGCTTGTGCGGTGCTGCCACCGGTTCAGCTCATTCCCCTCCTCCGCTACCACTTTTCTAGGATGGCCACATACCACCTGCCAGGTGCCAATGTACCACAGGTGGTACCCATACCACTGGTTGAAAAGCCCTGTTCTATATTACATTCATTTTATATTTCCCTATTTTAATGTTCTTCAAATGTTTAAGAATTTAAGGAACACCTGCTGGATCATACCAAAGGCATAGGCATCCATTTCTAACCACAATGCCACCCCACAATGACAAAAAAATTGCATTATGACATCATAACACAAGATGCATCCTTTCACGCTTGCCCTTGAGGTCACAAGCAAAAAAAAAAAATAGAGCTTGCACTGCAAAATCACATTTGATTGAGCTCACAAGCAAATAAAAAAAATAGAGCTTACAATGCAAAATTACCATTTACTCCTCTTACCTTCCCCACAGATGTTTATGTCAAAGGCTATTCAGTTCATTCTGTGTCACTCATTTTTTTCTAGAAATCCGCTGGACGGTTTCAAAGCAGCAGTCCTTCCTTACTCAGATTTACCAGCAGCTTCGATTTAGGAGAACATTGCCTCAGAGACTAGAAGTAATATACAGTATATCCATCATGATTGTACCCATATAGAACTTTCAGGAATCCATAACTATTTCATGTATATATAAATAAAAATATATGTAGAATAAGTTGAGATATGTAAATGAATATACATATATATTAGGCATCAATTTGGCATAAGTTCAATATACTAGCTTTTATTGCATATATAAACTGGCATGCATATAAATGCACATATAAATTATTTCCATTAATATTAAATGAGAAAAATACATTTAGTTCAGTCATGTGGGTTGCACTTGCTTTTTCTCGTCACATATTCCATTTAGTTCCTCTTGTTGCTATTATTTCTACCGGCTCCTTCTGTTCATCACACAGAAGGAAAGAACATTTTCTTTTGAAACCAGTGAGAATGCTTCTCCATAAATCATTCAGCAGAAGCTGCAGAAACATTGCTCTATCAACCACAGCCCATGCTAGATCTAGAATGTGAAATTGCTGCCCAAAATGAATATAGAACAATATGTTGCTGTAGTCAAGATAAGGCTAGGTTGATGAAGCATAGAGTGAAATATCCTACATCCTAATCTGATATGCATCACAGTAAACTCTGTTTAATATGCACTTGAATGCTTTCAGCAAGGGTCCATTTTAAAAACAGATAATAAATCAAAGCCTCATATTTATCTCTCTATAGAGTCTAAGAATATTTTCCCCATTGTAATTGCAAATGGAAAATAATCCCCCAATGTTCAGGCAGATTTCACTGGAGATTTCTTTTGCTTTAAATCAAAACAGCAAATACAACAGTTTGTTGTAGTTTTCCACAAGGGAAGCATCATTTCCAGTATCCTGATTCTTCGCAGCTGCTCATGCCGTATGGATACAACTTGAGCATAACCAGTAACAAAGCAATGGGGCCATTGCCTATTTCATAAGAAAAAAATGTCCACAGACCATTAATATTAATTCTTTAGGTCTGATTTAAGAAATATTCACATAAATGTAGTTATTAGCATATTTTATAAAATAGAACTCTCAGAGACATTTATTATATATCCACTTTGCATTATTGATTACTTTATCATTCATGAACATGATATTTTTGCCTATATGTTTAGGTGCAGAAAAGAAAATATTCCAATTGGAAAGGTAAAAGGAAACTTATGAAAACTTGGCTATGGTATAGAAAGCAAGACAATGCAGCCAAAAATCTCGGTAAATTCACTTGGATTTCCTTTCTGCTAAGCAAGCTTAGGATTTCACCTCGAAGCTACATGTGTCTACATTTACCTGAAAAACTGGTAGAATAGTTATATCAACCTTCCCAAGCCTGGGGATTCTCCATACCTGGACCAATTAAATCCGAACCAATAAAGTTATTCATAAAAACTCTTACAGTAGTTGGGTTTCACACATCTAGAAAGCATTGAGTTGACTGAAGCACTGTGATGACCATGATAGTTGACTCAGAATAAATAAGGCTATGTTCATACCTTTATACTTTAATAAAAGTTACTGGATAGTTTTATGTCACTCTCATCTATCCAGCTCCTTGAAGACTTATGATAATAAGATGGGAGGAAGGAACTTTTTGCTCCTGGGTTTTCTTAGAAGTAAATAAGAGATACAATTGAAATTGAACATATTTTCATTATATTCATTGTTAAGATTTCTCATCATGCAGAACAGATTTGGCTCTATATCAAAGCTTTCTCTTCCTCCTCTTTTTCCTTGTATTACAGCCCATAATTTTATATCAGAAAATGCTACTCTACGCTTGAAGCATGTTATATTCATACAAGGTTAACAAACATGTTGCCAAGTGAGGGTATAAGTAAGATTTCTTCTATAAATACTTTTTTTCAGGTTTCGTAGTTTAATTGCCATATATTTTCAAAGATTTGCAGATAGTTTAAATGTGCAACACAGAACAATGTCAGCTGTGTTTTAAGTACCTGAGGTCTATCTTAAAGGAAGATAGGATAAAACAAAGTGCATCACCATGCAGCACAAAATATATTTTCTATATAGCAAACAATAGAGTGATTTACACACAGAGAGACACACACACACAAAGAGAAAGTTCAATTGTCTTTATGATCTATTAGAAAATTGAATACATGATTTCACTGATGAAAGACCCACAGTACCTTTTTTGTTATTATTCCTAGTATAGAGTGATTTGGTTAAATTTATTTTTAAATCACTGTTTATCTTACAAATTTGAGAAGCTAAAACTGTGCAGCCTCTTTAGTTGTTGTTTTATTGCACTTTCATCCATTATTGAATATCTTTGCCTCTCTTTATATAAGCAAGGAGGGAAAAGAGATACTGAATCCATTGCTTTCACATTATGTCTCTCATGACTCAGAGTTCAGAATTATTGGCTTAAGATATAAATCACTACCTAACAAAAAGATGAATCTTATACGTTTCAGTTTACAGGTAGAATCCAGTTGTATGTTCTACCAGGAAGGGGAAAAATCCTGGTAACATGGTTTTTTTCCCCTCTGTATATCTCCAAAATTTGCTGTATGGACAATTTGAGTACATAGAGAGGACAGCAGAGGGAAGTTTGCTTGCATGAAGAGAAATATATTTATATTAGACTAGCTGTATTTATGTGCATATAAAGGAATATTGATTTATAGTGGGACCTTTTATTTAATTTTCCCCCAGAATGTGTTTAAAAGACCCTAACACTATGTCATACAGATCAAATTCAAAAGATGCTGCAATGCTCTGTGTGCAAATTTATTAATCACATCCAGAATAAGCTCAAAATGAACTAAGGTTGCACTGCATTATCAATGTAATTGCCCCAGTAGTTAAAGGATAAGATTCATGGTAAATTATTTAAGCAGTTTTAATAATTCCAAAGCATTATTGTCATGTTGATAAATAATTCAATGAACTTAAATGTTTTGGATATTTAAAAATGCTATCCATCTCAGAAAGCCAGATAGAATTTAATTCAGCCATGACAGCTAGTTATAGTACAGCTTCCCAGAAAATGTCTGTCTGTTCTCTGCGGAAAATATCAATTTTCAAAGGAACTGCAGTACATCAATAAACAAGATTAAATGGCATTCTAGTACTGATGTCATTAGATGCAGTTTTATTAGTACTGGAAATGGTATTTTGAAAAAAAAAATAAGTTGCCTGAAATATGAACAGGAAAAGAATGAGTGGGGTTAGCTTTATATAAAAATGTGGTATGCAACCTTGCAAAGAAATATTGACTCAACTTGGCAGAAATTCTTTCTTGGACTGGGGCTTTTTAGTGATTGCACATAAATACTTTATGGAACATGCACATATTTTTCCCAGAGAAAATGTTATGCAATCATCATACCTATAAGATCTAAAAGAAAAACAGTAGTGTATAAGCAGTGTTTATTTTCTAAACATAAAGATAGTTCTCCTTTAAAATTACATGCTTTGCTTTTAGATTCTGCACATAGTAATTGTCAAGGATGGTTGGGTCATGATTCAGCATTGTCCAATCAGTAGGAAAGGAAAGATTGCAAGGTAGCTATGCTAAATTAAATATAACAAGCTAGGATTCAGGAAGATCAAAGGACTCTAATCATATTGAGACCCATGTTGCTTAATTTAAAGGTTAAAACTCAGGAGAGGAGATAAGAAATTTCATTTGTCAAAGATGGCTTTAAAATATTAGACAAGACTCAACAAAGATCCATGAATAAGAAGCAAAATTATTATACGGAAGAAGAAAGAAGCTAAATAATCCAAATATAGCTCAACTCTTTGGTCATGGTATCATATCATACCAAGCTTGAGATGAGCATTCCCATTGTAATTAACATTCACCCACATTATTTTCCTTTGCTGATATCTGTCATTAATAAATTCTAAATCATTTTGAACGGTCATTTTGTTGTCAATTTATATTTTGGGGTTTTAATCTGATACCATGCCTTAGAATTTTTAGGCCAATCCAGATTGACTGCTGGAAGCTGCATTTAATATAATAGAATAGAATATTTTAGAAGATAATACTTTATTGACCAAGTGTGATTAGACGCACATTGAATTTGTCTCTGTGCATGAGGTCTTAGTGTACATGCAAAAGAACAAAGTAATAATAATCATAATAACAAAGGATAATAATCAAAATAATGATACCAATAGAGAAGGAAGTGGAATAGATGAAAAGGATAAAAATAATATATATAGCCATATATACATGGGTAATATACTTAGACATAAGACAGAACTTCTTATGTCTGTAGTTTTAAAAAGGAATGAGAAGACATTTTACTTTGTTTTGTCCTTGTACCTGGTTTTGGGATGGAAAGAAGGCTGTGGCTGCAAATATCAGTAACTGCAGCATTGTCCTTGGCTGTGTTGGGTGGACAGGGGAGACCTAGCAAGAGAAAAAGCCTATTAACGTTGGTCCTATTACAGTATGAATAATGTAATAAAACAAAATACACCTGATTAAGCAGGAAGGCTATAAAATGAATTAATATCGGTTTTGTGACTATTGTTTTGATAACTATACCCTTCAGTAGTGAAAATTGTGCACTGCTGCTTGGACAGTATATTTGGATAGTGGGCATCAAATAAATATAACCCATTTCTTGCAGATCAGTGAAGTTAATGTAGCATTCTCTCAACAAACAGCTGTTATGTAGAGCAAGTTTTCTTCATATCTATAGATCCCCTCTATAATTTCCAAAACCTTTACAATCTATGTTTATATGAAATCAGATGGAAAATAAAGTTAACTTAATTTTTGTTTGCTCTATATCGATATCCCTAGCATCTTAATCACTGGCAAATCTCTATTTTGTAAATCTAGTGGTTGCAGAGATCATCAAGTAGTCAGGGGGTCATACTTGCTGCCTCCAAGCATGAGATGATTAAGAGATGACTGGCCATGGTGCAAGTCATAACTGAACAAAAAAAACCTTTAATCAATTACCACAAAAAATGTTCCTTCATTTCCCACTCCCAATCCATACATTTGTCTACACATTGTTCTTGTTTAATTTGCGAAATAAAAGAAGATAAACCCCTTCTGAGAAATTGTAATAGAAATTTTGTTTATTTAAAGAAGAGAAGGACGAGGGGGGATATGATAGCAGTGTTCCAATATCTCAGGGGTTGCCACAAAGAAGAGGGAGTCAAGCTATTCTCCAAAGCACCTGAAGGCAGGACAAGAAGTAATGGATGGAAACTAACCAAAGAGAGAAGCAACCTAGAACTAAGGAGAAACTTTCTGACAGTTAGAACAATTAACTAGTGGAACAACCTGCCTCCAAAAGCTGTAAATGCTCCAACACTGGAAGTCTTTAAGAAGAGATTGGGCAGCCATTTGTCTGAAATGATATAGGGTTCTCTGCCTGGGCAGGGGGTTGGACTAGATGACCTTCAAGGTACCTTCCAACTTTTATATTTTTATTTTTTTATTTTTATTTTTTTATTTTTATTTTTCTTTATTTTTATCCTTCATGGATTACTGCCTTGTCGTGGCGAAGGGGCTTGCGTAACTCAATGAAGCTATGAGCTATGTCATGCAGGGCCACCCAAGACGGACAGGTCATAGCAGAGAGTTCTGACAAAATGTGATCCACTGGAGAAGGAAATGGCAACCCACTCCAGTATCTTTGCCATGAAAACCTATGGACAGTACCAAAAGGCAAAAAAATATGATGCTGGAAGATGAGCTCTTCAGGTTGGAAGGTGTCCAATATTCTACTGGGGAAGAGCAGAGGGCTAGTACTAGTAGTGCCAGAAAGAGTGAAGCGGCTGGGCCAAAGCCGAAAGATGCTCAGCTGTAGATGAATCTGGTGGTGAAAGGAAAGTCCGATGCTGTAAAGATCTTTTCTCCATAGGAACCTGGAATGTAAGATCCATGAATAAAGGCAAGCTAGACATGGTCAAACAAGAGGTGACAAGACTGAACATCGACATCTTAGGAATCAGCGAACTAAAATGGACAGGAATGGGTGAATGTAATTCAGAGGACCATCAGATATACTACTGCGGGCAAGAATCCCTCAGAAGAAATGGAGTAGCCTTCATAGTCAATAAAAGAGTAGGAAAAGCAATACTGGGATACAATCCCCAAAATGACAGAATGATCTCAGTTCGAATCCAAGGCAAACCATTCAATATCACAGTAATCCAAGTCTATGCCCCAACCACTGGTGCTGAAGAGGATGAAATTGACTTGTTCTATGAAGCCCTTCAGCATCTTATAGAATCAACACCAAAAAATGATGTCCTTATCATCATGGGGGATTGGAATGCTAAAGTAGGAAGCCAAAAGATAACCAGATTAACAGGCAAGTTTGGCCTTGGAGTACAAAATGAAGCAGGGCACAGGCTGATAGAATTTTGTCAGGAGAATATGATGGTCATAGCAAACACTCTTTTCCAACAACCCAAGAGATGACTCTACACATGGACATCACCAGACGGTCAACACAGAAATCAGATTGACTATGTGCTCTGCAGCCAAAGATGGAGAAGCTCTATACAGTCAATAAAAACAAGACCAGGAACTGACTATGGCTCAGATCATGAGCTTCTCGTTGCAAAATTTAGGCTTAAATTGAAGAAAGTAGAGAAAAGCACTAGGTCACTCAGGTATGAACTAAATCATATCCCTGATGTATATACAGTAGAAGTGACAAATAGATTTAAGGAATTAGATCTGATAGACAGAGTGCCTGAAGAACTATGGACGGAGGTTCGCAACATTGTACAAGAGGTAGCAACTAAAACCATCCCAAAGAAAAAGAACTGCAAGAAAGCAAAATAGCTGTCTGAGGAAGCTTTGCAAATAACTGAGGAAAGAAGGGACGTGAAAGGCAAGGGAAAAAGAGAAAGATACACCCAATTGAATGCAGAATTCCAGAGAATAACTAGAAGAGATAAGAATGCCTTCTTAAATGAACAGTGCAAAGAAATAGAAGAAAACAATAGAATAGGGAGGACCAGAGATCTCTTCAAGAAAATTGGAGATATGAAGGGAACGTTTTATGCAAAGATGGGCATGATAAAGGACCAAAATGGCAGGGACCTAACAGAGGCAGAAGAGATTAAGAAGAGGTGGCAAAACTACACAGAAGAACTATACAAGACCGAGCTTAACATCCCAGATAACCACGATAGAGTGGTCACTGACATCGAGCCAGACATCCTAGAACAGGGGTGTCAAACTCAATTTCATTGAGGGCCGCATCAGCATTGCGGTTTCCCTCGGTAGGCCAGATGGGTGTGGCCAGGGTGGGTGCGACGTACTGGGTGGGCGTGGATGGAGTGGGTGTGGCCTACTGGGTGGGCATGGCCAGCTCTACATCGTTCGCGTCAAGAGTGCCTGTGGGGGCCTGGGCAGAAATGGGACAGATCTGAGGGTCTCTGGCAGAAGGGGGTGGGACCGGGGCAAGTGCCAAGGCATGGTCCATTTCTTCATTCCTCGCAAAGGGTGACACCTCCCCAGCATGCACCCAGGGGGTGGGGCCGACACGGCAGAGGCTGGTTCCTCGCTGTTTCTAGATGGCCTTGTGGAGCTAAGACTGAATGCGTTTCAGCATAGATGGCCACCACAAAATTGTACATTGGCTCCCGGGGGGCCGTTCCCTCACTGTTTCCAGGATGGCTTCGCGGGCCACATGAAACCACTTCGTGGGCTGCATCCGGTCCCCGGGCCTTGTGTTTGACCTGTCTGTCCTAGAATGTGAAGTGAAATGGGCCTTAGGAAATCTGAGCGACAACAAAGCCAGTGGAGGTGACAGTATTCCAGCTGAGCTATTCAAAATCTTAAAAGACGATGCAGTAATATTGGGAGAAATATCAACAACTTAAGATATGCAGATGATACCACTCTAATGGCAGAAAGTGAAGAGGAACTAAAGAGCCTTTTGATGCGGGTGAAGAAGGAGAGTGCAAAAGTTGGCTTGAAACTCAACATTAAGAAAATCAAGATCATGGCATCCAGCCCTCTCAATTCCTGGCAAATAGATGGGGATGAAATGGAGATAGTGATGGGTTTTATTTTCCTGAGCTCCAAGATCACCACAGATGGGGACTGCAGCCAAGAAATTAAAAGACGCTTGCTCCTGAGGAGGAAAGCTATGGCAAATCTAGACAGCATACTAAAAAGCAAAGACATCAACCTGCCAACAAAAGTGCATATAGTCAAGGCCATGGTTTTCCCAGTTGCAATGTATGGCTGTGAAAGTTGGACCATAAGAAAGGCTGAGTGCCAAAGAATTGAGGCCTTTGAACTATGGTGTTGGAGAAGACTCCTGCGAGTCCCTTGGACTGCAATGTGTTCAAACCGGTCAGTTTTAGAAGAGATCAACCCCAACTGCTCTTTAGAAGGCCAGATCCTGAAGTTGAAACTCAAATACTTTGGCCACCTAATGAGAAGGAAGGCCTCACTGGAGAAGAGCCTAATACTGGGAAAGATTGACGGCAATAGAAGAAGGTAACGACAGAGAATGAGGTGGCTGGATGGAGTCACTGAAGCAGTAGGAGTGAGCTTAAATGGACTCCAGAAGATGGTAGAGGACAGGAAGACCTGGAGGAACATTGTCCATGGGGTCACGATGGGTCAGACACGACTTCGCAACTAACAACAACAATTATTATTATTAAAAAACAATAAGTAAATCTTCTTAGATATAGCAATTCCATGGTGCTGGAGAAATATAGAGTACATAGCTCTTTTGAGTGGATAGGGTGGGAGAATGCCAGAAGACTGATTTTATATACATATACAAACAGCAGGATGTTAGAAGCTCTATCAATATAATGTTTATGAGGTGGGGGAATATATTGACTGTGAATAGTGTAATATTCTGGGTTTAGATAGAAATAAAATGCCAGGTCTGAGCACAGATGCAGGAAAACTGACAGTGTGGTGAGATATGCCCCCTTTGGAAATAGATTATTGCCTCATGTTTTGCAGAGTTGCAGCTGCATTTCCCAATATATAAGAATTTTGGTAATGTTGGATATTTCAAAGGATAACCAGCTTTCATTCATTTGGGAAAATGCCAATGAAGAACTCATACATGTATAATGGATAACTTCTGCATCATGAAACTGTGAGTAAATGGGATATTTTGCTAGTAGAATAAAAAAGACACCTTGAAAGATTTTGGCTTAAAATGAAACTAAAAAAGTGTGTGTGTTTTCAGCACACACAAATTTGCTAGGCACAAATGTATTTTGTTCAAGGGATCATGGGTCAATAGCTCCAAATATTCAGATAATTAAAGGTAATGATTAATGGGTACTTTGGATACACGTGTGTCCATTAAATATTCACCAGAGCTTATGAAAAACAATATGTGCAGGCATTCACCTTGACTAAGTGTGAAAAAACAGATGTGTATACAAAGAAACACCATCTGAGATTGCAAGATGGGAGAGACAAAAACCCTCTTCAGGCAGTTGTTTGAACATATGGAGAGATGAAAGAGGAGAAAAGAGAGGTAGCCTGCCTCTATCTTTTTCAAACTTTCAGAAATGTCTGAAGAGGATTTGACCCAAACAGCTGCCAGCGGTATTCAAGAACCTGCTTTACTGGGGACCCAGATTGTATGGAAAGTTATATTTATATTCACATGTGTGCAATTACAGAAGGTCTTCAGATTTTTTGCCTGAACACGTAGAAATTGGAGAGTGACAGATCTGCATTCAAAGTAATGCTGCAGTTGAGACGTGTAACAATTCATTCAGTAAACCAAGAATCCTCCTATCTGTAAGCACCACATTTTGATCCATTTAAATGTAGTGACACAGTTTGCTTCCAGAGATTGTTTCCAAACCATAGCATGATTGAACTGTCCAAAAGAAGATCTTTCATAGCCAGAAGGATTGCAGAGTGCTGGACCCAAAAATTATCAATTTAGTACCATGAAACTATAGAAAGCTAAATGCATTGAAAGTTTTAAAAAACTATAGGTCAAACAATTTTAAATTTATATATACATTTAAAAAAAATAATATTAGTTAATGATATGCTAGAAGACAGTTGCATGGCTACATTATTTATGTGCATTTTCCTAAGAATTCAGAACTGCACATAAAGATAAGGTCTTTTTAAGGTCTTCTTGGCCAACTACACATTATTTAGGTTAGAAATGCATTTTGTATGTATGTAATGTGTTGCTAACTAGTACAAACCTAAGGGAACAGCACTGAAGTATTGCTTGAAGTACGGATAAATTACCTAAATTGTAAAATTATGATAACTAATACATGACTTGAAAAATAGTTTATGATTTCACTGAGTGTATTCATGAGTCTGTAGGCTAGAGGTCAATATTTTCTGGTTATGCTAATGGTTTTTACATGGTGATATAGTGTAATTTTAAAAAAATATTGATTAGGTCTTTATAATAGAGAGGTAGAACTGGAAATGAGCAAAATATATTGTTTCATGTGAAAAGAAGGGTAAAAACTAAAATTGGTGATGATAAATGATAAACTGGGCTTAGTTTCAAGAGCAATATCTAAAAGAGAGTCCAGAGACTATATTATATATAATAAAACCAATGCCATGACCAGATTTTGTGGATATGAAATGTTTAGATATCTATTGAATAAACTGAAAAAAGGAGGGCTATGTTTTCTAGTGCTACAAAGATATTACAGTTGTGTTCTGTACATTAGCTTCTAAACTGCACAGAACAGTGATCAAATGAACTTCATCTTATGAACTACATGTTCCCAGCATGTAGTTACATTATTATGTACTACTTTTATGAAAGATGGAAGAAAATTTTCTGCTATAAATCTTTCACCTCGGCCATTAGAAGGGCCATTTTCATCCATCATTCACTAGATGAAGTGCAAATCTCATAAATTGGAAAAGCTCTTCTGTGAAAACAATTCAATAATGGGGCCAAAGTAAATTGCCTAAAGCTTTAGCCAAAGCTATTCCAGAGTTTTAATAATTAAACAAAAATTAGCAAGCAAGCATTGGGCCTGAGAAATAGGAGAGACTGATAATAGTAACTTGAGCATGAGCAATGTTATTATAAGAAACTGAAGAACATTTAGTATATACTCTTATTCAACCTAGAACAGTCTAAGTTTAATTGAATTCAGTGCAACTTAATTTGGGAGACTGTTGTGTTGTTAAGAAGACCATTGCATTTTCCTCTAATCAAATTTAAGATAAAAAAAGACATTTTAAAAAGGTAGATAATCCATAGCCACCATATAGTAAAAAATACCCAAAGTTTTCAGAAAGAAAAAACTTATGAATTCCAGTTCATGTTCTTGGCAATGTTTCTCAACATCAACTCCTTTAAAATGTGTGGACTTCAACTCCCAGAATTCCTCTGCCAGCAAGGAGCTGAAGCCCACACATTTTAATGATGCCAAGGTTAAGAAGCTTTGCTGGATATACCTGATGACAAAGAAGTGCTTTGCTCACAATGAGATCTGACCATGACAATCAGTACTACCGATTCAAAGATGCCAAATGCAGGATCCACATAACTTGTGGAACAGAAAGCAAATAGTATCTGGTGCAGAGGAAATTATATTGTTTTTCCCCAGGAAGTTAAAAAAAAGATGTTACACTTACATGCATGTCAACAGTACATACTTCTTCCTCCCCCTGACAAGGAAATGTACATTATGTTTTATTTTTTATTAATAAAAATTATATAGCAGCCATTTCCTCCAGAAGAGACTCTGGAGGCACACAATAAATAAAACAGCCAATTATATCTTAAAACTCATAGTAGTAAATGACATAAAAACAAAATACTAACTGTAGAAAGATAAAAATGGCCCTCTTAGCAGTGTAACATTGGGACAATTTATCATTCCCTAGAAAACCCAGGCTTGGCTACATATCTAGGTCTTGAGGACCTTTCAATAAGTCAAAAGGAATGGAGTTAATCTAATTTGGGGGAAAGAATGTTCCATGAAATAGGTGCCACAGCAAAGAAGGCATGTAACCTGAAGCCTGCCAAATGTGGATCCTTAGCTGATGGTACCCGCAGCATGCCTTCTCTGCCAAAACTAATACTGCAGGCTGATGTAATCAGGGAGGGTGATTGCTCAGATGGCCAGCTTGCTCAGATCCCATGCAATGAAGACCTTAACATTTAAAACCAGCACCTTGAATTGGTCCTGGCAATTCAATAAGCTGGCAACCAATAAAAGCTTGCAGAGCAGAGGTGTAACATGTATTGCTATAGAGGCACACATAACTGCCCTCCCTGCCATATTCTGTACCATCTGAAGCTTCTGGATATTCTTCAAGAGCAGCCGCATGTAGTGGTCCAATCTGGAGATGACTAGGGCGTGAGTGACTGTAATAGAGATGCATTGCTTTAAATAACTGTCTTTAAAAAATATCCCCTACACATACACACTAATTGACTGCACTAGCCAAATCACACCTACCTCTACTTTCTGCATAATGGGGAAGGGGCTAGTGATGTCATGTAACCTTCTGGTACAAAAATTCAGTGAACATTCTGGAGAAATTAGATGTCGGTACTATTCTTTAACTGGTGAATTTTCACTTAGTTATTTTGATTTTGTTCTGTTAGGATTGCCAGTAAGGTCATTTGAATAATTTTGTGGCTGATTGGGTTAAGCATGTTGTGGGGCAATGCTATTAAGTCCGTCTATTTAATAATGATGGTAAGACTATTTTCAGATTGTGTTTATTTACTGTAGTGCATCAATTAGTAAGTAAATGCACAGAATATTAGAGAAAACATCCATTTTTTTTCAGATGAAAGTTCATTGAATGAGATGTATGGAAATGCAATCTCTTGTCACCCTATTATAGTGACAGGAGACAAAAATTCTCCAGGGAGAAAATTGCCTCAAATTTTGGTGAAGTATCTACAGAATTAAACAATCTGGCAAATGATGTTTCAATGTTTTATTATGGAAGATATTTGTTTTGTTTCTAATCATAAGTATGTGCATAACTGATTTGAAGTTTAATATTTTTTAAAACCATTTGTTTTTAGTATATCTAGGAAGTAATATCTGTGGTTAATCTAAAATTGCCGAATATGCTTGAAGGCATATGGAAAATCAGAGCCTAGTAGGAATATTTCCCACTTTTCATGTTTTGGAGATTCTGAGATTTCCATGTGAAAATAAAAGGAATCCTGCTATTTATAATTGATTGTTCTTCTTTGCACATCCTTGGACAAGCTTGTTTTCAGTATTTTAACTATGTCAATAGGGCTTGCTATCACATATAAATCCTATATTTGTTCAGCAATTTAAAGTTTGGCTAAGTAAGACACTTTTAATTCATGGCCACATTATTCAGGATGAAATAGTTTCATTAACTAGGAAACCAGGAATTCTAGATAATATCCAAATGTAATATTTGGAAAAAACAAACTAGACAATGGTCTTGATTATGCTCAAGCATGCATTTCTTCAACTGTTTATTTATGGCAAGGAAATAACAGGCAACAGGGAGAAAGCAGAGCTGCTTAACTCATACTGTCTTGGTCCGACAGATGAGACCCTTCAAAAGAAATTCGAGGCATTGTTTACCTTAAAAAATATTTTATTCGGGAAACAAAATATCGACACTACATAGTTGAACCCAAACACTAAATTCTCCTCCCCTGGATACAAAGTAACAAAGTACAATTCCCACCTCCAATAAACAGTCATAAATCACATTCCCCAATTAGCTTGAAGCGCAGGCTTCCTCCCCAGCTCTCCAACCCACCCAAATGCTATCAGCTCTGGGCCCAATGTCCTTGGGTTCCCACGGCTGAGTTATTATTGTTATGACTAGCTGGACTCTCATCCCTATCCCCCCTCCCAGCATCGACTAATTCTAAAAGCATAGAGAAAATGGCAGCATTTTCATCTCTTGTCAAAGCAAGAACATCCGATGTTAGCAGCGTTAACACATACTTTGCATCAGTCTTCACACAACCACAGTCTTCACACAACCACTGCAAAAGACAAATTAGAAAGAAAAATTAAAATAAGCAAGAAAATGGTAAGAGCACACCTATCCGACCTTGATGAATATAAATCACTGGGGCCTGACAGATTACATCCCAGAGTTCTGAAGGAGCTGGTAGATGTTATCTCAGAACCATTGCACCACATATTTCATAAATCCTGGAGCACTGAGAAGTACCTAAGGATTGGAAAAGAGCTGATGTAGTTCCCATCTTCAAGAAAGGGGGAAAAAACAGACCCAGGAAACTACAGACCAATCAGTTTAACATCAATACCTGGGAAGATCCTAGAAAAGATAATCAAAAAACAGATCTGCGAACAACTAGAAGCAAACAAAGTTATAACTAGTAGCCAGTACGGGTTTGTTAAAAACAGATCATGCTAAACCAATCTTATTTCATTCTTCGACAAAGTGACTAAACTAACAGACCAGCGAAATACTGTGGATATAGTATACTTAGACTTCAGTAAAGCATTTGATAAAGTAGACCACAACCTACTCCTTGGTAAGCTAGAAAAAGGTGGAATAGACAACATCACAACCAGATGGATCTGTAGCTGGCTAGCAAACCGTACTCAACAAGTAGTCCTCAATGGCACTACATCCACATGGAGAGAAGTAAGCAGTGGGGTACCACAAGTTCCGTCTTAGGCCCAGTACTCTTCAATATCTTCATCAATGACTTAGATGAGGGAATTGAAGGGGAATTCATCTAATTTGCAGATGACACCAAACTGGCAGGAGTAGCCAACACCCCAAAAGACAAACTCAGGATCCAAAAAGATCTTGACAAACTTGAACAATGGGTCCTATCCAACAAAATGAGTTTCAGTGTGGAGAAAAGCAAAGTTTTACATTTAGGTAAGAAAAATCAAAGGCACAAGTACAGATTGGGCAAGACCTGGCTTAAAAACAGTAACTGTGAGAGGGACCTTGGAGTCCTAATAGACGATCACTTAACCATGAAGCAGCAGTGTGCAGCAGCAGCCAAAAAAGCTAATACAATCCTGGGTTGTATAAAAAGAAGCATAGAATCAAGATCACACAAGATATTAGTACCGCTTTATAAAACCATAGTAAGACCACACCTGGAATACTGCAGCCAATTTTGGTCACCATATCACAAAAAGATGTTGAGAGTTTGGAAAAAATTCAGAGAAGAGCAGCTTAGATGATCAAAGGCCTGGAGACTAAAATATATGAAGAACAGTTGCAGGACTTGGGTTTGGCTAGTCTAAAGATAAGAATAGGGGAGACATGATAGCAGTATTCCAGTATTTGAGGGGCTGCCACAAAGAAGAGGGAGTCACATTATTCACCAAAGTACCAGAGGGCAGGACAAGAAACAATGGTTAGAAACCGATCAAAGAGAGAAGCAACCTGGAATTAAGGAGAAACTTCCTGACAGTGAGAACAATTAATCAGTGGAATAGCTTGCCCCAAGAAATTGTGGGTGCTCCATCACTGGAGATTTTTAAAAAGAGGCGCTAGACAATCACTTGTCTGAGATGGTATAGGTTCTCCTGCTTGAGCAGAGGGCTGGACTAGAAGACCTCCAAGGTCCCTTCCAGCTCTATTCTATTCTATCTTTGTATCTGATGGGTAGACAGAGTGTTGCAATATCATAGTGGAGCTCAGTATGTATGAGAAGAAGAGTATCTCAAGGGTATCTCTAGTACCTGAACCAATCCCATCAAATATTTGTCTCTGTAAAAAAGAAGCACTGGGCCTACCAACTGGTTACATATTCATGCTCAAAGCTTCATTTTATAAAAATATGTAAATTTGGTGTCCAACTGAAAACTTTGGAAGATAAGTTTGATGGAAGATAATGTGCATGGTTAAAGCAGATTGTTGAGAGAATGCAAAGTAAGTTAAATTTACTACAAAAAGTAATAAATTTCTAAGTTCAAGGGGTATTGTTTCATTGTGTTATTAAGGCATAATATCTTAAAAGCAAGCCATCGTATAACTGCAATAGAAATTACAGCAAAATCCCAAATTAGATATGTAAGTATTCTAGTGTTTCTGCTAATGCGGAAACAATTGCTACAGTACTAACAGCTATTGCTGTAGCTTACACATTGCTCTTTATTTGTTAAGTACTGCACAGAGTTTATTGCATATATTTTCATGATTAGTTTAATATTATTCTAATTTCATAATTGGGAAACTTGCCAAAATGACATAGTAACTCCACAAGAGAGATAAAATTTAAATACAGACAGGGATTCTTAATCCCAAATCCATTGGAGATACTACTCTAGAGGCATCTACTTTTTATACTGTACATTTTACTTACTGACACTTAGGGGAATTAGAAGTAAATATAGCACTTTGGTCCTTTCTGCTTTTTATAAGTGGAAAAGTAATATTGTGACAGTATAAAATTTCCCCATGATGTGTTAATTGTTAGCCAACAATCCTAGAGTCAGCAGAAAATTATCAGCATGAAATTTGCTGTCCCCGTTATATGTATCTATTGTGTCTAATTCAAGTCATAAGGTGCTGTCCTAATTAATATAGCAAGTGACAAGCAAATTGATTGATTGTTTCATGGAATTTTTAAGGTCCGTGACTTCATGGATCTAAACAGGGCTTTTTTTCTCATAGAACGCCCAGAACGGAGTTCCGGCACCTTTTTTGGATGGAACCTTGTAGGGTAGGCAAGGCAGATTATATGACGTGTGTGAGTTCCGGCATCTTTTTTTTTTTTTTTAGAAAAAAAGCACTGGATCTAAATCAAAGTGTACCAGACAGATGTCTGTCTAGATTCCACTTGAACAAGTATACTTTTTTGGATAATTGATTCTACTGCCGAATTGCTTTTACTGTTAAAAGGAGTTTTTTAACTGTTAAAAGGCATTTTAAGAGAACCTGCCTTCCAGTACTTTAAAACTATTATTCCAAGTCGTGCACTCTGAAATGAGAAAGAACAAATCTTGATCTATGACATCCATTCAAGTATTTAAAGTTTGTGATTACACTACCCAAAAGCTATCATGTTTTCTCAAACCTCCTTTTTCTCTCTTCACAGAACTTCTGGCTCTCCTTCTCTTCCTCTTCAACACCTGCTGGTAGGTAAAATATCTGTCAAGCATAATATCGCATAACACTGGGGTGTCAAGCATAATACTGGGGTGAATCTGGCTGCAGAATTTTATCTGTCATTTCTAGAGTTTTTTTATATACATTCAGTCATAAACTGTGTTGAATAAAGTTTTTTTTAAAAATAAATAAATTGGAGTCATGAAGGGAGCTGTGTTAGAAAGAGCATTTTCCCTTCCTTTCTATTCTTTACAAAGGGACAAATGTTGACTTTCAGATTCTTCCATGCTATTTAGGAGGCGTTGAACTGGCCTATCATTTCAGCATGTTATAGAATTTAGTCCTACTTTATTTCATAGAAACCGCAAAATTTCAAGCCCAGTCAAATAATTTTCTGTTTCACAACTTCAGTATCTAGCTTTTTTAGGGAGATCAGAGTAAGATTTCAGGAGGAAAGGCTAACCGGGGGAAGGGGCAAACCTATATCCGCCAATAAATGCTTTACTGATCTCAGATGATGCTTCCAGCTGACTTTGCCTCCCACAAAATGGGTGCTGAAGCACAACAGGTTTCACACAGGTTTCATTGTCCTTGGATGTTGTAGTGAAAACAATCCCAATATAGATAAGGATAAGTTAGCTTAAATCATGATTTGGTGATGATATAAAGGCAGCATAAAGGTGACACTATAGAAAAATGATATTTCTGGGGCACATTTTACTTTGCTTAGGTGCAAGTGGAGAAAGCCTTTTTGACTGTCCTCTTAGCCTGCTTCCTACAAGAGAGAACATAATAGTTCTTTAATTTTTATTTTTCTCACCGTGAAAATAAAATATCCAAGCTTTCTATCAGAACATGTAATTTCCTTAATAAATCTCATTGTTCCTTTGGATCTTACAGCCATCTGTTTCTGGTTTCCCATAATGGGCATGATTCTATTTACACATGCATGGTTTGATAAATACAGACACTAGGGAATGGGAATCCAGCCAGGATAGGCTCATTTTTTTCTGTTCAACAGCAACTCCAAATAGTAAATGAAATAAATATGCACAATGATGACTAAAAGGATCAAGCTATTCTTTTCTCTGTGAATATACAGTTTATGTTTTTAGGTTTATCAATATAAAGTGAATCTCTTATATTGGTATTAGATGTTGGTATTAATGAGAATAAAGTTGACAATAAGATTGATTTATTGCTGACTGAAAATAGGCTTACTAGGAACTGAATCCCACTAGCTCAGCTTTTTTCTGCAATGCAAAAAGAGTTCTAACTAGGATGCTGGCATCATGATCAAATTATATAAATCGTTTTGTGTCTGCCCATACACTTGGATTCATTTCAGGATTCTGTTTTCAATCTTAATTCAATTTAGTCCAGACAGAACAACTAATTTCTGAACTACATAAACTTACAACCACAATTAAGCCCACAATTTCTGGTGTTAAGTGAAACATTTGTTAAGTGAGTTTTGCCCCATTTTACAACCTTTCTTGGCACAGTTGTTAAGTGAATTGCTGCAGTTGATAAGTTAGTAACCTGGTTGTTGAGAATCTGGCTTCGCCATTGACTTTGCTTGTCAGAAGGTCACAAAAGGTGGTCACATGACTTTGGGGCACAGCAACTGTTATAAGTATGAACCAGTTGCCAAGTATCTGAAATTTTATTACATGATCATGGGAATACTGCAAAGGTTATAACTGTGAAAATGGTCATGTCACTTTTTTCATTGCCATTGTAACTTTGAACGGTCACTAAATGAACTATTGTAAGTCTAGAACATTGCAGGTCAACCCAAATGACTCTCAATAACCAGAAAGAACTTTAAAAGAATTCTATGATTCTATGAGTTATGTGTTATGTCCTGGGCCTGCTGAATTGCTCAGCAGGCTCAGGAAGGCTGCAGAGAGTCCGGGGCAGACCACATGGTTGCCTGGGACCAGACAGGCTGTCGCCAGTCTTGTGCACATGCGCAAGGCGCGAAACCAGCCTTGCATTGATTGGTTGACGCTGTCCTTGCAAGGAGACTATAAAAGGCCTGCACGCCATTTTGTTCTGTTCTGTTCTGTTGCTGACTTGCAATAAAGAAGACTTGCTTTTGTGTTACTCGCTTCGTCTAAATGCCTTTGACTCACGAACAGAACACTATGAATTACTCAGAATTTAGTATCAAGCCATTAAATCAATAAAATTCTGCCTTTTTTGAGTGTATGTGATTATACTATATATACCTGCCCATTGGCAGAATGCGAGCAAAGTAGGTCTTTAGATTAAATATGCAAAAATAGAAAAATGTAAGAATAAAACTGTGCCCAGATTGACTAGTAGTCCTTATCGGAGAAGTGGATGCTGATAAGCTTAAAAAACAAAAATCTATGAAACTGTATTAAATATTGTAAAAGTAAGAATGATATGCAAGAATACAAAGCTATAATGAATGATGCTGCTATAATTTTAATTTTAAATTTGTTTCCTTTTATTTTTCTTAGCTCATGCCTTTATTTCTTATTCCTTTTCTGAGGTCTGCCAAACACTGCTTACTTCAATGGGAATAGCTCTTCGAATAGTGTTTCCCACCTATTATCCTTAGCCAGAATAGATAACAACAAATGAATATGCTGGCTACTCATAATGAAAACTTATATCTCTACATATTCTAGGATGCCTGATTGGGAAGAGTGAGCAAAGCTGTTTGCCATAATATATTTTATTAAATTTCTCAGAGTCAATTATTTGTTATGATAAACATTGTTATAAACAAACAATAAAAATCTATTTAAGAATTAAAAATGGTTTTCTAGGAAAGAAGTGTTGTTCAAAGATGGTGATTTTTTCCTTTTTAAATTTTAAATTTAAATTTTATGCATTGTCAACTCTTCAAAAAGAAAACCTCAATTTTAAAATCATAATATACAAACAGAAAGTGCAGCAAAAACAAAATGAAAGAAAGCAGCAACAAAAGTATGTTAAAACTGTCACACAAAAATAAGATTTCTTCAGCTTCTTCATCAAAGCCTTTCCTGACTTAATGCCATAGTGACTTTCAGCATTGTAGATTTGGCTTTCCTTGAAATTCCTTCCATTTTAAATCTAAACCATCTCGATATATTCATAAGAAGATAAATATTCGATTTCTATGAAGAGTTTATAACATTCTGATATACAATTCCATGTAATTACAGTGAGAATTATGAGCCCCAGCGTTCTTCGGGAAATTCAGGAATGTTTATCTGTGTGTTTGTGTTATTTTGCAATGAGCTAGCTGATATTATGTTGTTCACCGCAGAATTTTAATATTGCTGAAGATATGGAGGGGGAAAAGGGAGAGAAATGCTATATTCTACGTATTATTGACTCAGACTCTATAAACAGTCTAATATAAAATAGATTCAAAATTACAATTTTCTGATAAATTAAAAACCTGAGAAAAATACATTGAACACTGTATAATGGAAAAAGTAATCTGGAAATTAGCAGCAATAATTCTCTGACGCAGAAAATCAAAGCACAACCTTATTGGGGCTACTCTGTTTTATAGTATATAAGGCAATTAACAACTTTTATCGAGGAAATAGTTTCAATTTACTAACTCACAAATTAGGAAAATGGTGACTTGCACTGAATGAGCATAAATTCATTGGTAAAAATGAACAATCAGAGATCCATTTAAAAGACGTTTTGCAAATAATGCAAAGATAAGGCCTAATAGAAAGACAGGAGAGGAGGAGAGGATAAAAGTAAGGCAGTAACTAGAAATTGGAAGGTCATTGATTAATGTGTAAAATATTTTTTCTTATAAAAGGCTTCTTCTGTTGAGCAGAAAACATTTCCAAGAAGGAAAAACAAAGAAATAAACTAGCCTTTCCTTTGACTGGACTTACGTCTAGCAAAAGTTCCACTTCAGTCTATAAGACAGGTGACCTTTATTGAAGTGACATTGAGCCATTTCACTGGGCAAGATCTTCCAGACTGTAAAATACCAAGCAGACATAAACACCTGGAATACTAATGAATCCTAACTGGAGTGCAGGGTGTCATTTAGAGCTGATGTCAAATTTTAAGGCTGCTGAGAGAGAGGAAAAATAGTCATACCTTACAGTAACAAACATGAATGTTAATGAAGATGGACTCCTTCCAATTAAAGTAAAGCTGTTGCCTTGAATGGCACTTATAATAATATAACAGAATTGCCTTGAATTTTTTATGGATCATGGAACTGAATTAAAGAAGAGAATTTTATTTATCTTGGTTACAGCCAATTGAATCCAGGGCACATCAGAGCAATATTTTAACATTGTCCTACAAAATAAACAGCTGGTGACTTTATTTAAACTTATATTTATTTTAATCCACATTTACAATTTTTGCCCACCATTTACAGTGTGAAGAAATGATCTTGGAAAGCACTGTAGCAAACAATAGTTTCTCAGAGATCTAGCTGCTAATCCTGAAACAAGGATTTGATGAAAAATTCTAGTTTCCTAGATATTTTGTAGACTGACGATAAACAATATTTTGAAAATATATATAAAATAGTATGATAGAACCTACATTGCCCATGGTGTATATGTTCATTACTTTTGTCCCAGTGGTTCTCAACCTGTGGTTCCCAGACCTCTGAGGGGGGCGCGATGTCATCGCAGGGGATCCACAAAGGCTTGAAGAAATGTTAGGGTTTAAATCTTGAGTTAAGTCTTGAGGGTCTTGGCCACAAAAGGTATTTAAAGGTGGTCCATGGTGAAGAAAAGGTTGAGAACTTCTGTTTGGTCCTATTATTCCTTTGGAAGGATTTTCAGGTTTTGAACCACTGGGATAAGTCGATTAATGGGATTTTGAGGAACACACAAATCAGCAAGTGTAATATAAGTTTTTGTTATATAATACCATTTCCACATTCATACCCCAATTATATTTTAATTATTAGTGTATATCAAACTATATATGGGGTAATAATTAATAACAAATGAATGTTTACTTCAGATAGGAGATTACTTAGGAAACCTATTTGGAATAATTGCTCACCAAATGTTTCTTTAGCTAAATTGAGATTATCATTTGAGGAAGGTGTTTCTAATCTATATAATTGAGCTTTTTCATCAGTTATTAGTATACAATATGAAAATAACAGTGGAATATTATTCTTTATGGCTAAGTTGGAAATCTATTATCTACTTCCCTTGCAGTCATGGTAGTTCTTGGAAGTGTAAGTGACGACTGGTAAGTTTAATATATAAGTAGTTTGATTGATTTTTTTATTTTTATTGTTGTTTATTGTTTTAAGTTTATGAGTTAAGTAAAATTGCTGGGGGGGGTTAGTGAATTTTTGAGTCTTATCAATTGTTTTTTATTCTGAAAAATAAAAATATAAAAATATTTAATTGCAATTTTTCAAAATTTTGCATAGGTTTACAAGACTCTTTTCTGTAAGCGGAAGGACAAAATGACACCATTCCTATTTGTCTGAAACTGAAGTGGATATAAGTCTTCTCTATCCCACTTTAGGTCAGGAGTTATGTGCAGGTTTACTGTATCTAGCAATGTCAATCTGATTCTTGAGAATCAGTTGACAAATTTTTCTGCTTCCTCTGAGAAAGACAGAGACTCCATTTGAACAAAATGCTCGTGCATCTTCACTCCTTAAAAGCTATTACTTAAGTAATTGTTGCACTACAACTACATAATGAAAGGGATGGCCCTGGTGACCTTTGGAATCAAACAGAAATATGAATAATTTCTGGGTTGCTTTGAACCATTTTTATTTTTAGATATTAAGGTACATTTCTAGCTGAGGGATGTAAGCCAAATGGAAATTGTTTACTGTTTAATTGTTTAAACATTTAGCTGTTCTTCAAAGCCAATCAGTTTCTAGAGTTTGGGTAACAAATTTCTATAAACTGGGATATTTGCCTCTTTAGCTTTGACATGTTCCCAACCAAAACAAAAACCCTGAAAAATTCCTTATTCCTTACAAAGAGAATGATTTGAATCCTCCACCATATCTTTTTCATGGTCCCAGTTTGAGGCATCTTTCATCACTTCTGGACAGGCTATAATGCAAATTATTGTATATTGATCTCCCAATCCTTCCAGTTTCAGCTATCGTGTGCAAGCACATTTGCTGGCTTATGTTTGCTAACACATATTGTAAGGTACATTACAATTATGAATGTACGACTAACTGTTGAAACGAAAAGAAATGTTAAGTACTGTAGTTAGAAGACAATATCAAAAGTTGTGATCTTTGAAAGATCACATACTTGGTATAAACTTCAGTTTGAGACTTAGAAATGTGTCCTAAATGTGTTGTATAAAAACACCAAGTAAATATATTAAACTGTGGAAAATTGAATGCCAAAATAGACCAAGGCCTGAAGAGAAAAAAATGGAGTCTTTAGTAAACAAAATCAAAACTTTTCAAAAATTTCCTTGAAAGCACGAAGCTTGTCAGTGAATTTGTTGGCTCATGAAACAATAAAGATATAAAAGAAACATTCAAGTATAAATGTATATTGCATAGAAGCTAAACAAATTCTTTTCTTGGTTCTTTGTTGCAAAGATTTTGAAGAATTTATCTTTGCGTAAGTTATTCCTTTAAAGTGATAAATCCAAAACATAGTATGACATTGAAATGCCAGTTGAAAACAACCTAAAGGAAAGATATATTAAAAAGCAATAGCTTACATAATTGGTATGACTTGTGAACCTAAGAAAATAATATTAATCTGCCTGAAATAAAGTGCAATATGACATTGTAAATGTTAAGTATGAGAGTAGAACAAAAAAGAAACTAGGCCAATCTGTCTGTTTACATGACTTCAGGCAGAGAATCTGGCATTTCTCTGTTTAACAAAAAAATAATATTCAGGAAGAAGAAATATATGAAAATAAAATTTTATTTCTTTTGCTCATAAGGTATATTCTTTTAATTCAAGGGGTGTTGAGAGCGATAGGGGAGGGGGGAATCTGCGTTGGGGGTAGGATATAAAAATGTGTCAGACAGCTCTTTAAGGTGTGGCTGGACTCCTACATGTGCTTCAGCTCACCAAGCCTTTGCAAATGCTTCTTTTCAAATAAAGTTTTGTTTCTGGAATTCCAAGTGAGTTTGTTTATTTTGGGATCTTGAGCCATGTTCCAAACAACCTGGGGGCTCATACGGGATATCCAAATGGTCACCGGATCCCCAGGAGTGGCCACCCCCAAGGGGACAAGCGCCACATTGTTTTCAACGGTCTCCTGAAAGGTGACTGCCCCCAGCCCAGCACCCATGAAGAACTGGACGCTAAATAGTGGATTCCAAGAACAAATTAGGTCAGGTCAATTTTTGGGGGGACACCCCGAGAATAGTGAAAGTCTGGCAAGACATACACGCCCTACAAGGTGTGAATGTGCCAAGGGTCTGAAGAACTGGCAAGGCAAGGAGGTGGGTGAAATACCAATTGCCGGGAAACTCTGTGCACAGACCCAGGTAAGAAAATCCAGGAATTTTCACGTTTACCTGGGCGGCTGGGTGGGTAGGCTGGTGTGAATCTAAGACCTGTGAGAGTGTGACTGAGATGCCCCGAGGGCCGCAAGAGCTGGCAAGGCAAACTGAGAGTGGACTTCTGAGGTTTCCATACCTCCGCGAGGAGATTGTCCTGAAAAGGAGGAAGCGGCTTGGTGAAGCAAAAAGTGGTCTCACTAAGTTGGTACGGATAACAGAACCAGATGGCAACCACCTATGGGTAATAACGCTTCCAAGAAAGCTCGTAAGTGTCAAAAGGGGGACTTCCTAGAAGATGTGGGGAAATGAGATAATGTCTCCATCCCTCCTCACAGTCCTTTGGGTAAGATCATCCTCCTTATAGTAGAATGGTAAAAGATATAGCTAAAGACCTGATGATTCAATATTGTTATTTTATTTGGGGACAAAAACAAATAGATGAGGGAACTCAGTGGTCACGGTTAGGTAGTTTTAATTACTTTATTTGCCAATCCCTATGTGAATATGTATTTGCTAAAAAGTCTCTGGACAAGGGACAGTGGCAAAAGGGAAAAAAACACCTGGGCATGTAGGAGTGATATGTTTGTGAGACCTGGACAGGCGGGAGCATAGAACGTAAAAGTATTAGGGATCAATCTGGGATTCTGTACATATGAAAGAAGTAATAGGTTGACTGCGTATGTTGGGGGTCTCATAGACAGGGAAAAATCAGCCATGTGCAATAAGGTCAGTAAGGGGATAAGGTGCCCCTTGGAAAGTCCCTTAGGGCAAGGTTGGCAAGATAAACTATATACTCAAGATAAAAGTAAAAGTATTATGATAAAGTATTGCTGTTTTAAAAGCTAGCAGGATGGGATGGATTCATCTGGAAAATACACCTGGGATAAGAGTAAAGGTACCATGACACAATATTGTTATTTTGAATGGCCAAGAAATCCTATTAAAAGCACTAGTGCATTTTGCTCAAAATATGGAAGTTTTAAATTGGCTATGTCAAGCATTAAACATATAGGTTAATAAAAGAAGTTTATATGCCTGTTGGATCCCAGGCAATATATAGTCCGTTTTTGTTAGAGGAGTGTGGAAGTAGTGTATGTGTGTGTGTCTGTCTGTGTTGTGTCTAATAATAATAATTAATAAAAAGGCCTTATTTACAAACAAACAAAGAGATTTGGGGGGAAAAGGCTTGTGAACAGCTCCTTGAAATTATAATAATAGTTATTGGTTTGTCAGGAGAAAGTATGAAATGAAATATCTGTATGTGAAAGTGTTTATGCAAGCAGTTTGAATAGAAGTGAATGTGTGGGTATGCTGATCCTATGTGTGTGTGAGAGAGTTTCTCCCTACCCCAGATTGTGAAAGAAACAGTAAACTGCAGATTTTTTGTTGCTGTAAAAGTGAAATGGAAAGGCAATAGTAAGCGTTTGCATGAGAAGAATCTCATGGAGGATGTGTGAGAGAATTCATGAAAAATGCACGTGAAGAAGAGAAAATTATTTTGTTAGCAGTGAGATTTTTGTGTAATTTTTTCTTCTTTTTCCTGTCTTCTTTTTTTCCCCGCTGGCTGTGTTGCTTTAAGAGCGAGAGAGAGAGAAATGAAAGGGGAGGGGTCTGCTCTTTTTAACTATTTTTTTTTCTGCTTAGAATTCTGATTTGAGGAAGGTAGGGTGGATGTGAAATTTAATACTCATTCTTGCAGTTTCAGCTTGTAATTTTTTTTATTCAAAAGAGGAGGCAGTAATTGTTAAACAAAGAAAGTTTTAGTTGAACAAGAAATAAGGTTATTTTTTTTAAATAAATGAAATACGAGAAGAACTTGAATACACCTATATATCCATCAAAAGAAATGACTCTAAATTGTTTTGCTTAGATTTGTAAATGTTTTAACCTACTTAATGGAAATTTGTTTCCTTCTGAATGGAATCTGCTTAAATTGGAATTTGACTAAATTTATATTAAAAGCAAAGAGTTGATACTAGAGTTTGATACAAAACTATTTCAGTAACTCAGAATATCTTATTAAGCTTGTTTATTTTTTGTGGAGTTGCTTTTGTTGTTGTTTTATTTTTTATGTTTTTTTGTCTGTGTGCAGGACACACTGATAGAAAATAATACCTAAGAGAATTGAAGGAATTGTAATTCAACCCTTGTTTAAAATGAAGTAGTTGAGAAAAATTTTGGGATTATAAATGAGTTATGTTGTTTTGAATAAAGATTTGTATGCAAACAAACTCAAGCAGAGTTTGGTGAGTACTCCTTTGTTTTTTTGCACACGGCAGCGGAGGCCTAAAGCGAAAAGGTTTTATAAAACCCAGCTGAAGGCCTAGGACTGGGGTGACAGCGCGTGTGCCCACAGAGAGGGCTCTGAGTGCCGCCTCTGGCACCCGTGCCATAGGTTCGCCACCACTGCTATATACAAATAAGAAAAGCAGAAGTTGCTGGCTAACTGAAACCGCAAGTAGAGGAAACACAAAAACTAAAGATAGAGTTTAGAGCTTAAGCTAGCAAAGGTATAAGCGCAAATAAATATAGAAATAATTATAAGAATTGAGCTTTGTTAACAGAAAACTAGATGGTGATAGATAAGACATGCACAAAGGGGGCTTGCTGAAACACGGGGAGGGCGGAATGGTTTAGGTGCTTCGAGTTAGTTTATCCGATGTTCAGACAAGGGGTGTTGAGAGCGATAGGGGAGGGGTAGGAAATAACAATGTGTCAAACAGCTCTTTAAGGTGTGGCTGGACTCCTGCATGTGCTTCAGCTCACCAAGCCTTTGCAAATGCTTCTTTTCAAATAAAGTTTTGTTTCTGGAATTCCAAGTGTTTGTTTGTTTTGGGATCTTGAGCCACGTTCCAAACATCTTTGGTTGATAATTGTGCATGTAAATACAGTTATACAGCTGGATACTTCTTGCTGTCCTCTATAATTACTCGATACTTGAACTGCATTTAACTTGCTGAAATTTGATCTAGTATCTTTCTGTGTCCTGCAAAATATTCCAGATGCCTAAAATAGCTTAATTGGTTATCTTGTACGGAAAAATATTTCCATTTTTCATTTTGTATCATTAACATACATACATATGCCAACAAATTGTGTCCAAAAACATAGTAAAGGGTCTCACTTATATTTAATTGTTTTAATATTACTTTAATTAGAAATGGGACGTTAGTATACTACAAAGTAAAATACTAATTTCCAACATTTTTATTTCTAGTAATATTTCTACATTCCCTTAATTCTGACTACAGCCAAGAAATGTGTAGAGCTGCCTAGAAGAAAAACAAAGATAAGATGAAGCTACTTCCTGGCAGGATGGAAACTAGAGAGGAGTTTATTTAAGCATTTGTTAGCCTCCCAACTCAGCAGCTTACAATAAATCAAAAGATAAAAATTAAAAAGCAATTCCAAATTAAAGTCCAATATAAAAGCCTTAATAGGCAGCCAGAAACTCATCACTACTACCCTTCACTAGACGGGATCCCTGAGCCACCATAATTCACTGAATCTTAATTCCTGCCATTAGTGCAGAACATTTCACTGTATACTGCCTTCTTTCCCCATTTTTTTGGCTGTACCCTCAAGTATAAAATGAACTTGTCTGTCTCTGAACCTCCCAAATCTGGAAAGGCTATGCCCAACCTTCCTGTAGGAAAAATGAGCTCACTACCTCAAATATAGCAAGGCAGTGGCACCCATTTTCCTGAGTATCTTCAGTTGGTCTGCTTCCTCTCTATCTGAAAATGGAGAAATGCAGGTACCTGTAAATTATAGATTGCTAGTTCCAAGTGTGGTGAAACTACTGCTTTGAACCAACATTGGACCCTCTCAGCTATCTATCCAATCTGATATATACATGACATTGGAGAAAGGCCATTTTATTTTAAGAGCTATGAAAAAACAAATGTTTAAACAGCTCCAGATATAGGCCTCCACTAAAATATCTTCTCATCTTGCAGTGCCCAGAAACCATCACATAAAAGCATTTAATACTTTTTTGACAGGAGTAATCCAGCAAAAAGTTATATTCTTACTAAGTGAGCTTATTTCACTATTTGCACTATTCCCAGCTGTTTGATTCAAGTTGAAAAAAAAATAAATTCCCCTTCTTTTTGGCCGGGGAGAATGACTTTGATGTTGGCTTTGGCTCTACTTTCCAAAAAGTAAGAATGTCAGTGGGAGGATTTATAGCTGTTTGAAGTATTCTTCCACCCCTGCAAATGATTTTAATGGAAACAAGTGAAATAATATCCTGTATACATGCATGGGCTATTCTGAATTGCTTGCTTCCGTGGCGGAAGGAAAGTGCCTTTATTAAAATAAAAATAGATTATGATGAGTCTTATTTCAGAAGTTCTGCTCAGTGTAAAACCTGGTTTATAAACAAGCAGGGTGTGATTTTTAAGAAATAAGAAAGTGAGTACTCTAAATTAGCTGGAGGTTCTATTGTAGTCTTTACGCACATAGGCATTAACTTTTGGCTCTGTTTTTCATTGAGGAGAATGGAAATTTCTGAATACCTTGTACTGCTTAAATAAAATAGCAATATAGCTATGATTGGAATGTATACAACTCATTTTAATAGCCAACTGAAACTACTATAAAGCTTTAACAATGGACATTGTTAAATGGTCATAAATAAATGATGGCTCTTCATCCAGGCCTTTGGCAAGGGAGAGCAAAACCCCTCAGTTCATTCCATCTGTTATGATTGCCATCTTTTAACTTGATCGTTTATAGATTTTATTGTAATTTATTTTACTGTTGTGTGCTGCCCAGAATCACTGAAAATCAGGCAGCATATAAATTTAATAGATATTATATACACAGTAATGTGAAAATCACAGTTGCCAGTTCTGTTGTGATATATTGGCGTAGTATATGTATAGATCCAAGCAGTGTGGCCTTTGTAACTTACAGGTGGAAATTTGTCAATGTACAGATTTTCTAATGCCCACTAAGGTGTTTTGGTATGTTATCCAGTGTGCAGATAACTACTGTACTTGGACAATCAAAGCCAGTTTATGCCATAATCTTTCAACTTCAATATTCAGATCTTGATACCTTCTGATCTTTTCCAATTCTTTGACTTCTATTCTATTATCCCTTGGTATTGCCATTTCAATTATCCACGCTTTCTTTTTTTCAACCAATGTTAATTCTGGTATGTTATGCACCAAGACTATCAGTCTGCATTTGGAATCCCACAGTATTTTAACCTGATCATTTTCAGCTCTGGGTTTCCACCCTTTTTTATTACAGGTACATTTTTATAGATGTTCCAAAGAATCATTTTGGTGACCATGTTATATACTTGCTTATGATCAGTATATGTAATCTTATGCGGCCTGAATATATGATCTACTGTTCTTTTCTGCTTCTTTGCATAATCTGCACATTGAATCATTTGATGATCTGGCTTTAATTGCATTCATTGAGCAGCAGATTTTTGAGCAGCAAAAACCAAGCCTTTAGTTCCTTTTATAAGTGTTCCATTCCACTTATAAGCTGTTCTGAAGTTTTATGTTTATCTTCTTTTCCTTTGATCTTTTGTAGAAATTGACCATGTAATGCTTCTCTTTGCCAGCATTCTCTTTGTGTTTTTATTACATTATTTCAATATTCACATTTTGTTTCCTATATGTTCAGTAAGTTCCAATTTTAACTTATTTTTGGTTGTCTTTTATGTAATCAGTTATGCATACTTTTCTTCTAAGCTAATCAAGGAGGGTACCAACCCAGAACTAAGGAAAAATTTCCTGACAGATAGAACAATTAATCAGTGGAACAACTTGCCTCCAGAAGTTGTAAATGCTCCAACACTGGAAGTTTTTAAGAAGAGATTGGACAACCATTTGTCTGAAATGGTAGGGCTTCCTCCCTGAGCAGGGGGTTGGACTAGAAGAACTTCAAGGTCTCTTCCAACTCCCTGTTATTCTGTTATTCTTTGACAGTTTAAAGTAAATCTCTGCCCCCAAATCTGTGGAACAGGTATAATCTATCAATATCACTATGGAGATTTAATGCATAATGATTCTTGTTTTTCAGTCTAAACTGTTCAGTTTAGCTTGTGTCCAGTTAACAATTTCAGCAGAGTCTTGTATAACTGATATCTAGTTACATGATGGATATGTATCAGTGTTTCCACTGTTCAGTTTTGCCTTTAGCAATTTTCTACTAATCACATTTTAATTTATCCATGCTTTATGTTATTCAGCAGTAAAATGCCCAAATAGTGTTAGATCTCATCGTAGTGGCTAGTGATGGCTTGGCCATTTTCTGCTTTGTTATGCCATTTATGGTAGTCAGTTTGTGCAATCTTCTTGCTGCAGCTAGCTAGGTAGTCCACTGTTTCAAGGAATGGATGGTGGGACAGTAAGAGATAATGAAAGGATGCAGAAAATAGGGAGACTGTCTTGTTGGCTAGAAAATGTCTATTTACTTTATTTTCCAGTGGCCTTAAGTGTAATCTTTATTGTGTTTTTCTATTGAGGAAAATTGTAATTTATGGCTAAAAACGTTTTCAGGTTCTTGTGCTCTAGCTGTAATATCAAAAGACAACAAGATATAATACTAGCCTTCTGGTGAGTGTTTCTCTCCCTTTCTTTTTTCTTTTTCTTGCACATACACACTCCTTTCCAAGATAGGGGGTGGAATTATTTTTGCACAGTTGTATGTATGAAAGGGAAAAAAAGTAACATCCAGAAATAGATGTGACATTTCCTCTCGGTACAAGATGTGGGTGAGTTTGCATCTTGTATTATACAGAATTCATCCTGTGTTGTTTGATTACAAACATCAAAGATATATTTGAAATTCTAGCCAGCTCCTACCATTTTAAGGGAATAAGGTTGAGGTAGATATAGCTTAAGACTCAATATATATATATTATATAATTTGCAATACTGTTTCCTATAGAGTAGAGTCAGTGTTTTCCCACTGGGTCTCCAAAGTTGTTTTTGTCCATACTATTTGTATATAGCAGTATGCAAAATGCCACATTGCTCATATTTAACCTATACATAAAATTACTATGTTATAATCCAGTTCATTAAATTACTGAGTACCTCAGAGATAGCTTTAAAGTGTACTAACATGAGATGGCCATACCTGTGTTTTTCTCTTCTGTCATTCTAAAAGGATGGTGAGTTTTATTTGAAGATGCTAATCAACTTAATGTGCATAAATATAATAAAGCTTCACCCAGAAGGAAGCAACTCTGGCTTGCAGCCTTTTTCTTTCAGAAACTGATTATTTTTAGAAAATAGTTTCTTACCCCTGGAATGTCTGGGATTGTTTATACTTTTCAGACCAATATAGCAGAAGCAGAAACTGGTTTCACCAACTTCAGTTGAGTGGATGCTTGGCAGCCTGGAAGAAAATAGACTTGGTGATAATCATTTAGGTAAAACAATGTTGGAGAAAAGTTGCAGTAAGTATGCATAGTAAATGTTTGGCCCACATCAATATTTTGATTTTTGTTTAACATTTTCAACCTGTCTTATACCCACACTACACTTACAGAGTTCAATACTGCATGCAGAGTTTCCCTGCAATCTAGCACAAGGCTTTTCAACCAGTGGTACAGTGGTATATTGGTACCTGGCAGGTGGTACGCGACCATCCAAGAAAAGTGGTAGCGGGGGAGGGGAATGAGCTGAACCGGTGGCAGCACTGCACAAGCCTGAGTGAGAGATGGCTGGAGCTGCAGGGCTGTCAGGGCTCAGCGGAAGCCCCAGGATCAGCGCTTCTTCGGGGCTGTCAGGGCTCAGTGGAAGCGCCAGGATCAGCGCCAGGCTCCAGCTGGAACTCGGCGCTGATCCTGGCGCTTCTGCTGAGCCCAGAAGAAGTGCCGATCAGCTGGAATGTTGCAACATCTCCAGGGTCTTGTGATTTACATTCAGATGCTTGGCAACTGATTCATATTTATGACGGTCACAGTGTCCCAGGGTCATGTGAAGTGACCAAAACCTGCTGCAACCACCCAGCAGACGGGGGGAATAAAAACCAAACAACCCCCCCACCCCACCCCCGCTGCCAATCCTCAACAGAAATGCTCACAACAATGAAAACCTCGGACAGGAGGAAGAGCGTCGCCGGGTGGGCAGGCAGCTGTCTTGCTCGGCTGTGGCTTGGAGGGCACTTTTTTCAGTGCCATTATAACTTCAAACAGTCACTAAGCGAACTGTTGTAAGTCGAGGACTACTTGTACTTCATCACTTTTTTCCTTTTGGGGGGGGTCATCAAGTTTTTGACACCTTTCTAGGCGACTGGTGGTATTCGGATATTGCCATATCCTAAAAGTGGTACAGTGGGTGAAAAGGTTGAAAAGCCCTGATCTAGCAGTAGAACCTTTGAAGTTATGGCACATCAGAAGATCATTTGCCTTCATTACTACTCCCTTTTTCTGAGCATGAAGATATGGTTACTGCAGCAGACATTTAGGCCCGTTAATTGATTTGGGAGTTCACTTATTCCAATAAGCTTTTATATAATTGCTATTGTTTGTTGCTTCTAATTTTGTTGGCTCACACTTTAAAATTCTTTTTGGCTCAGGCACATAAAAATACATAAAGGAGTAAAAAAAAAAAAAAAGGACAAACAGTGTCTAATCAATTTTGCCACATCATGCAGGATCTCTTTCAGAGCAGGCCCTTGCATGACAATGATGAACTTGTCCCTGGCTGAATTTATCTTATCAGAAATAAAGGTGACAATTGGGTTAGAGACCAAATGCAATTTCCTCAGCTGTATCTCAAAGAAGTAAGCTAATTAACACAGTGCAGTTAGAATGAGGATTAAAGAAATGTTATATATCTGCATTGTTCCTATGAGTGCACATTAAAATAGCAGATGGTAGGTATTTTAAAACAGGGTCAATTACTTCCATTGCATTTTCATTAAAATGTCTGTTTTTAATTATATGGATCTGTTAACTCTTACTAATTAAATGAGGTACCCTTTTCAAACCCATTAAATGTCTGTCTAGAAATTAATCTGCATTCTGAAATTAGGCGAACATGACACAATGTGAAAGAGACATGAACTTTCTCTTTATTATTATTATATAGCAAGCCCCACAACTAATTTCCTTTTGCTTCTGGCATATTCTTGCAGTTTAGTTTAAAATTGATTGTTCTATAGAGCAGGATTGGTGGCTGGACATAACAGATTTAAAATGGAGATGCAGTTCTTTTTCAGGTATGAAAAGAGTATGTATATGGAAAAGAATTTTTAAAAGCCAATTATTTTCTTTTTGAACTCTAAATGCAGGAAAATTTTGATTAAATTTAGAAAATAGAACAGAAAGGAACTTTAAAAAATGAGTTTCCTCCATAGGTCTCATGAGGGAACTTGACATAGTTTGTCAGGTATAAACATACCATCTACATATTAATGTGGTCTGACTCATTTTATCAAGTAGACTTACTGGATTAGGAATATTGAAAAATTGGAATATTGCAAACCAGCAGTAGTCTTTGCAACAGTCTTAGAGAAAAAGCAGAGCCTTAATAATCCATTAATAATCCAAAAGACAGATAAAGAATAATTTAAGAATTATTTTAAATGTGTTAGAATATTATGAAAAACATCCGGGGAAACAAATGGCACTGATATTTTTGGATGCACAAAAAGCCTTTGATAATCTTAATTGGCAATTTATGTTTCATCAGCTGCGAGTGATGGATTTTGGTGAAAATTTTATAAATGCAATTCAAGCAATTTACAATAAACAATCAGCAAAGATACTTTTAAATGGAGACTATACAGATAGCTTCGATATTAAAAAAGGCACAAAACAGGGATGCCCATTGTCTGCCTTGTTATTTATTCTTACATTGGAAGTGTTGGCCAGGAATATCAGACAAGATGTGGAGATCAAAGGGCTGGAGATAAAAGATCAGAAATATAAATTACAAGCTTTTGCAGATGATTTGGTCTTTATCTTGGAGGAGCCTTTGGAAACAGCCACTAAACTGTTGCAGAAAATAGAGGAATTTGGAGAAGTGGTTGGGTTGAAAATAAATAGGGAAAAGATTAAAGTACTTACAAGAAATCTAACAGAAAAACAGAAAGCTCAATTTGTGAAAAAAACAAATCTCCAGATAGCCAAAAAAGTTAAATATTTAGGTATTTATTTAACATTAAAATATACAACAATAAAGGATGACAACTATGAAAGACTATTGAAACAAATAAAAACAGATTTGGAGAAGTGGAAAAACTTTCAACTATCACTATTAGGAAGGATAGTGACTGTTAAGATGAATATCTTACCTAAACTGCTATTTTTATTTCAGACAGTTCCTGTTAAACTAAGCCAGAAATTTTTCGATGATTTAAATGCAACAATAATGAGATTTATATGGCAAGAGAAAAAAGCAAGAATTAAAATTAAACTGTTACAAGAATCAAAAGACAGAGGGGGCTTTGGGCTCCCAGACTGGAGACTCTACTACCAAGCCATTATTTTGTTGTGGCTTAAAGAATGGATCACACTGAGAAATAAACGACTTCTTTATTTAGAGGGACATGATTTGCAACTGGGTTGGCACGCTTTCCTATGGTATGAGAAAAATAAAGTACATAAATTCTTTCAAACTCATGCTGTAAGGAATGTACTACTTTCAGAGTGGGAGAGAATTAAAAATAAAATTTATATGAAAATACCTGAGTAGCTTTCAACAATGGAAGCATTTGCGTATCCGAACTTAATTAACTATGATAAACTTGTGGTCTATAAAGATATTTTAGATAAAGAAGGAAAACTTAAAGATAGGCAAGATCTTCAACAAAATGGTATTGATTTAACATGGTGGTCATATTTGCAAATTCAAACAAGATATGAAAAAGATGTAAAAGTAATGGGATTTTACAAAGAACAGACACCATTAGATAAAATACTCTTGAAAACAGATGAAAATTTGATTAAGAAACTCTATAAATTTTTGTTTAACTGGAAGATGGAAGAAGAACAAGTGAAAGAAACAATGATATTGTGGGCAAAGAATTTTGGTTATTCTATAGATTTAGAAGATTGGCAAAAACTATGGGACCGAAATATTAAACTTACTAAAGCAGCTGCATATAAGGAAAATTTATATAAAATGTTTTATAGTAGGCACATGACACCAGTTAGATTAGAGAAAATGTTTAAAAATGTATCAAATATGTGTTGGAAATGTAAACAACAATCAGGCAATTATTACCATCTCTGGTGGATATGCCCTAATGCTAAGAAATTTGGGTTTAAGATTCATATGTGGCTAGAAAAGATGATTAAAATACAGATAGAATTTAAACCAGAACTCTGTTTGCTAGGAATATTAGGCTTGAATTATGGAAAAGAGAATGAGTATTTAATATTACATGTGTTAACAGCCGCGAGAATAATATTTGCCCAATTTTGGAAAAATGAAAATTTACCATCTGATCAGATTATAATAACAAAAATACTTGAATGTGCAGAAATAGATAGATTAACTTTAGAAAAGAAAGAGAAAGAAGACACAATTTATTTTAAAACATGGGGAAATTTTTGCCAATGGTTAGCAACACGATAGAATGAGAAAAGGTTATGAAACTTAAAGAGATAATTGATAATTTGTATTTATATTTCATGATTATTTGTATGAACTTGTCTTTTTCTTTTTTTCTTTTTTTCGTATTTGTGATTTTAATAATATAGTAAATTATAACCAATAAGTAATATATTACTATTTTAAAGTTATTACAACTAATTAGTATTAAGCATTGTTAATTAGTAAAATGAATTAGATATATTGACTAACTTGTTATTTACATGACTATATTGAAAGCTGTTTAATACTAGAGTAATCATTAAGATTTAATATGTATACCCGGACGGGTTTACTTGCTGAAGCGATGTTATTTTGTGGGATTAATCCCACTTCTGTGTTTACCCACTTCCTTTGTTTAACCTTTTTGTATGTCTCCCTTTGTTTTACCTTTGTTGACCCTATTCCCTTGTTACCCTTATAAAACTCAATAAAATATTTGTTAAAAAAAAAATCCATGAATTTTCCAAGACAAAGTTAATGTTTTCCTTTTAGCTTGAATTGTTTACTCATTTAGGTGTCTAACAGGTGTCTGATTTTGCTTGAACATGAATGCTAAATAGGTGAAATCTTGCAGAGAATAGCAGGAAATCTCATATCTGTAAATCAGACTGGGAAGTCAAAGAAACACTATGGAAAAAAGCAATGACTAGCCACCTCCTTATTAAGAAAACATATAATATCAAAAACTGAGCTCAGGGGAATATTTATTTAATATATTGGTTTAACCATAGTTAAGAATAGACACAAAGGTGTCATTAGAGTAAAAATAAATCAGAGTATGCAAAAACATTTGTCAAAGATAAAAAATATCGATAAAATATGATTATTTTCTCAAATAATACATACATTAAGAAAGTTCTATATTAAAGCATGGTTGTATTATATAACTATTTACAGATGGTCTTATAAATATATTTTTTTTAAATTTAAATAGCAGTCATAGGGGTGCATTCATGAAAATGATACAAAGTGGAAAGGGAGTAGAACCTAACCTTTTGCTTAAAATTGCTTTTAGTTATTCAGGGAAAACTGCCTGAGCATAATCTATTTAATCCGTAAGCTTTTGACTCTGAAGAAATTGCTGCATATAATTTTTGGTCAGCTCAATGATTCTTGCACTTGGGATTCCATCTTAATCCTTACATTCTATTATAGTCCAATGCTGATTAATATCTTCATAAAACTGCTGAGTAAGATCATTCAAGATGTTCGAATAACATACAGTATGCATTTTCACAAGTATGTGCTCCTACATTCTCTGTGGGAGAGAACTTAGTTCTCCATATAGGCAGGAAGATTTGATTTATCTGGAAGAATAGTAGCATTTTTCAAAAGTGGAAGTCTCCAAACTAATTCCAGATGCTTGGAGTAATTTTCACTAAAATTGAAGTCATACTTCTAGTAGCAATAGCACTATTAGAAGAAGGGGCAAATATTTTATCCTACCACATTCATTGCCTGTAATGTACAACTGTTTATACTAATACCAGTACTGTCTTAACAACTCTGATCTAAATAACTTTTTGCTTTACAAAATTTATTGAAATTTACAGTCCTTTGTTTAGGTTTATTTCATGTCCTTAGCTACTGTAGATAATAAATAATAAATCTGTTAATTCTCTTCTCAAAGTCACATGACAGAGAGCTGGAAAAAAAGGGGGTAATCTAACTTCATTTTCAAAGGTCAAACTTACAGAACTACCATTGAGCCACATGCATAATAGAAACCAAATATTCAATTAACTCAAAATTAGGTTGAATTATGTTTTCATCATATTTTTCCTACAGGGGTTTGCATAGCAAAATATTTTTAGGGGTTTGCATAGCAAAATATTTTTAGGGGGTTTGCTTTATTTTTTTGTACTAAATTTATTGAGTCCTTTGATAACATCTATTTTCAAAAATCTTTGGCTACCCACAGAATAATGAGAAACTACTATGGAATCACTTTTTAAAAAGCACAATTCTTTCTTGGCACTTACTGTACGTAATGAAATAGAGGTAGCTTTCAAATAATAGAAACATGTTATGTAGTTGTTTAAGAACTTTTGTCTTTGAAAAAAAGTAAGTTAAATATAATGCTGCTCATTTAGCAAAGAAAGGTGCCATACCTAGCCATGGGGTGTGTAGACTGTCTTCTAGGATGAGATGAGATCCTAGTAATTTGTCTGCATCCTTAGGGGCTCGGTGAACAATGCTATGGCATAAACTGTATCCAAATTTCCATGAAAGGTGCTTTTTGTATGTCAGTGGAATAGCATTGATGTGAACTTTTTGTATTTAAAATATAGTATTTTATGATGAGACTCTAGAAAGAGTACAGAGAAGAGCAACAAAGATGATTAGGGGACTGGAGGTTAAAACATATAAGGAAAGGTTGATGGAATTGGGTATGTCTAGTTTAATGAAGAGAAGGACGATGGGGGACATGATAGCAGTGTGCCAATATCTCAGGGGCTGCCACAAAGAAGAGGGAGTCAAGCTATTTTCCAAAGCGCCTGAGGGCAGGACAAGAAGCAATGGATGGAAACTAATCAAGGAGAGAAGCAACCTAGAACTAAGGAGAAACTTCCTGACAGTTAGAACAATTAACTAGTGGAACAACCTGCCTCCAAAAGCGGTGAATGCTCCAACACTGAAAGTTTTTAAGAAGAAACTGGACAGCCATCTGTCCAAAATGGTATAGGGTTACCTGCCTGAGCAGGGGGTTGGACTTGATGACCTCCAAGGTCCCTTCCAACTTGATGATGATGATGATGATGATGATGATGATGATGATGATGTCCCTAATCTCCATCTGCTAACGGCCTGAACAGGCTGTTAGACAGCTCCCACCTAAACACTCAGGTAGCTGCCCTAAATCTGGTGAAATGGGTTCCAAACTTTGTGATGATATTGCTCTGATACCTTGGTAAATCAGGAACAGGCCTGATAACCAGGATGTTTTGCCTGATTCGTCCTACTTACGTACACTTGGTCGATCCCAAGTGAAACCTCAATTTCTCTCTCCTGTTTTTATGTCTTCTATTCCAAGATGGAAAGCAATACATAATTGCAAAGGTAAGTTTTAAAATAGGTCTGATTTGGTTTGCAAAATAATAATAATACCCAAGGGAAACACAGTCAGAAAACTCCATCCTTGTCTACTGCAGAGACCAGTTGCCTCCAAAATGTAAATAAGATATCTTCCTCTTGATACCTTATTTCAAAACCTTGAAATTAACTAACTTTACATGCTAATACGAACTAAGTTCTTTCCCACAGAGAATGTAGGAGCACATACTTCTGAGAATGCATACATTGGATTATATTGTGACTGTCTGAAGTTGTGACAAATGACAATCATCATTTGGTGATGTTTGAACAAGAAAGAGGATAAAATTGGAAGAGGTAAGGCTAAGAAATTGCTAAATTTCTAATAGGCCATCTCATTCTGTCAACTGAATTATCAATTGAATACATTTTTCCTTGTCATTTAATCATATTAAAGTTTATATACACATTTTTAAGTGAAACAAACAAACAAACATTCTGGGAGCATAAATAATATAATTTAGACTTCACTATTGCTATGATTCATTTGAAAAGAGTCACCTGCAGGATCCAAATTCTGTGCTGGCTATATATACTGCTGCTGTATTAAGATATCTTTGGCTGATAATCTGATTGGAAAAAAGAAGTATTGAAAGGGCGAGAAATCTATAGTGTCCTATTAAATTCAAGCTGGAAAAAAAGGTTAAATTGTCAAATGCAATATATATTTTCTCTCTTTAGCAAATTATTATCATTTTTCTTTCAGGGTATTTCTTACTAGGTCACTAACTAGGAAAAATGTTATTCTTCACCTGGGATATGTTTATTTCCAATGATAACCTGTATTTCTGAATCAATTGTTAGAAAGCATTCAAGTGAGTTTTTCTACTGTTATGTCAGTGATCCAATTGTGTTTAACTGGAAGAAAAGAAATTGATCTATTAAGGATATTTTTGCAGTAACACAAGGGTTTTCCAAAAAAAGATAGCCATAAAATGATGGTTAATAGCATTATGTGTGCTTCAGAAATGGTAAGACAGGCTTTGGATGTCAGGTGAGAGGAAGCATAATTTCTCTGACTGATATTTTTCAGGCTTTCAAAAGATCCTGAAAAAAGGAAGTGATTCTTCAAAACACATGTTAATCTTAATTAGTTGTAGCACTTTTTGGGGGGTTCACAAAGAAGCCTTTAAAAAGTTGCATTCTTTAATGAAGAACAAAATAGGGATACCAATCTTGGCTGCAGAAATCCATACAACAGAAAATTCATTTTGCTTTCACCAAGTCGTCATCTGGATTTTTGCAGGCCAGAAGGTGCATTTACTGCAACTCCAGGGTTTTCAATCATTGTGTATGACTACCATTCACACATGATAAGTGATGTTGTTTTTTGACCATCCCTTCTATTGAGGTTTCTTGCAGAGTTTTAATAGCAATCTGGTCTGATTTCGGATGTTTTATTTCCAATTTTGTGGGCTTCACCCTCTCAAGATTAACAAGATGCTTCCATTTGTTTCTGTGGGGATTTCCGAGAGAATTTATTTGGGCAACTAATTGCCAATTGAATTCCCCCGTATGGACTTCAAGTTGCAAAATCCAGACACCAGAGACAGAGTTCATTTTCCACTTAGCTGCTTTCAGCTTTCTAATAAGATGAGATTCTAATAAGATGCTAATAATAATAGCAATAGCACTTAGACTTACCTACCGCTTCGTGGTGCTTTACAGCACTCTATAAGTGGTTATAGAGTCAGCATTTGCCCCCAACAATCTGGCTCCTCATTTTACCAACCTGGGAAAGATGAAATGCTGAGTCAACCTTAAATCGGTTAGGATTAAATTCCTGGCAGTGGGCAGAGTCAGCCTGCAATACTGCTTTCTAACTACTGTGCTATCACCACATTAACAAAAATGAGTTGCAATTACAGGAAGACAATGCTTGAAACCCTCTCCATATGGATATCCCCTTGTCGTCGGAGAGGGGTTTGTGTGTTCTGTTAATGTTGAGAGCTATGTTGGAGGTATACCACTAGGAAGTATATCAGAAGGGTCACCCAAGCCAGACAGTTCTCAACTGAAGAGTCAGACTAAGAGTATCTACAAACCTATTAACCATGTTGAGACAACAGAATCCCATACCAGATATGTTGGTTTACACTGAGTCACACAGCAATGATTAACATAGGCCGAATAGGGAAAAGCAAGGACATCAGCCTGGGTAACCAAATGTAGGTTAGTTCATTCTATTTTCCCATGGCTATCCATGGTTGTGAAAGTTGGACTTTAAAAAAGCAAGACAGAAAGAAAATTGACTCATTTGAGCTGTGATGCTGGAGAAGGCTCCTATGTATTCCTTGGACAGCAAAGGTGACAAACAAGCAAGTACTGGAGCGCATAGCACCATACATGTCACTAAAAGCAAAATCACTAAACTGTATCTCACTTACTTTGGCCATGTCATGGGGGAGAATTCATTGAAGAAAGCAATTATGTTGGGAACAGTTAGCAATAAAAGAAAACCAGGCCGTCAAAGAACACCATCAAGGCTGACATCAGCCAGAAACAGTGCAAGATCGGAAGATGTGGAGAGACCTAGCCCATAGAATCACCAAGAATCAGACTCAACTGAATAGATAACAACATCAACATCAGTGACTCAAACTCTTGTTTGAAATCTAATATAGCCCTAAGGGTTAACACCTATCAGATTTCTGTACAGGATAATATGGATTATAATCAACAAGAACTCATATATTGAAATCATTGTCTAGCCAATAGAAATATAAAAGAACATTACTGAAACTTAAAATAGGATTCTCCTTCATATCAGAATATAACAACAACAACTTTATTGTGACTTTGAATGTACACCAATCGGCATACATCAAAACCAAATTTCGTACATACAGCTCTCAAAGGGTCACCACCTCCGATATACAGTACACTCCTTGTTCGGGGGCCAGCTCAAATTTCTGAACATCCATTTTAGTTTCTAGGGAGCGAATGATGGCAAAGAGGACAGATGGAAACGGAGCTCCATGTGGATTAGCCCTCAAATTAGCTTGTATTCCTGCATGACAACCTCTCCTCCTTTCCTTTTTCTGATCCTGTCTCTCCACATCTTCCGATCTTGCACTGTTTCTGGCTGATGTCAGCCTTGATGGTGTTCTTTGATGGCCTGGTTTTCTTTTATTGCTAACTTTTCCTTAAAGGGGCCTTGGTCCTTTTCGCCCCTGGAGCATGCTGCTGCCTTCAACTCCTTCAAATATAATATGAATACTCCACTTCTCTGTAAAGTTTTCTATCTTTTATAATTAATTTTCACTACATGGGATTATTTGACCTTGCACATTTTAAAAGGATTTCTGCTTACCTGAGTTTCTTAGGATGTATAGTAGAAATAGTACATACTCGAGATTAACAAGATTAGAGCATCTGCAAATTGTTGAGGAGCCAAACAATAGCCACACACTGAAATTTTATTTTTGTGTTCCCTTTGGATTTTATCCTGTTTATTTTAATTATATGTCTTCAGCACTGATTATTAACAGATTTTGTTCCAGTGTTTATTCTGGTGAAACAGGAATCCTACTATGAAACTAAAATATTGGAAACAATTCAATGTACTCAAATAAATAAAGCAGGTGAAAAAGATCCAGTGTTTTAGAATGTTTTCAGAGAATAGTTCCATTGTGAAACCCTCTGGCTGCATTAATTAATTTTTACTTTTTTTTCACCACTGCTTTATTTATTTTTTCCTTATTAGAAACAACCTGTTAAAGAGGGGAAAATGGAAAAGCCACACAAATTATTTTGTCAGCATTTAGGAGGCCTCAGAATGGAAACATTCCTAAACATTTTATAAACATTACTTTGTAAAATCAATACCATGTCAGGGACTTTCACTTGGATTTTGTCAGTATGAGTTTATCAGCAAGAATACTAATCTATAGTAAGATTAGCAGAGAGAATCCCATCCTCAGTCATATTTGAAATAATCAGATGTATTTATATTTTTCCTCCAACGTGGTAAAGTTATGTGTAAAAATGTACTTCCATGAGTTATTTCAGTTTGTTTAGTTTTTTCCACATATTCCTATTTATTGGGCCATTGATTTAAATGACAAAACATTGGGCAAAAAATTTACAACAGTATGCAGATTGGACCCAAAAGAAGAGGTTACCCCTTGCCTTTTCCCTGCCACCATCCAATGAAATACTACTAGAAGTCCTTAAGTATTTTTAACAATTACAAAGTTGAGCATGTAATTTGTATATTTAATTTCCATAGGGAATGTTCACAGACTGTTTCTATAAGGCTCAACAGAAGAGCATGCTCACATGTTCCTCCCTTCATTAGAAGTTACACCTCATTGTTATAGTTAAATGAGCAGCAAAGCTGCTGTAGTCGATCAGTAAAGACCCCCTTAGGTAATGTAGTAAGTCCTATTGATTTTGCCTCCCAGGCAGAACCTGAAAAGTGGCAAGCTCACTTCAGACAAAAGCCAGGTAGCTCCTCCTAGCTCTCCTTCCGTGTCCCAATGGATTCTACCCCTTTACGCAATGAAGTTGAAGTTTGGAGGAAAGAGAAACCCAGAGTGAAGTTGAAGTTTGGAGGAAAGAGAAACCCAGAGTGGAATAAAGCCTGAATATTTATATCTTGCTAATTAAGCAAATGCTTGAGGAAAAGCAGATGTATATGTTTCTGACATTTGTAGCCAGTTAAATCTCTGCCTCTCTAATCAGACCCCAATGTTTTCAACCCCAAAGATATCTGATGCAAAAGAAAGTATTGAATAATTCAACATGAATTACTTGGTGGATGTTAACTGTCGAACTCACATTTTGCTTTGTGAGAAACCACCTCAGGCACAAAGTTGTGGTCGATTACACTTGTGTTATTCTTTCCACATCACTGTTCCTGAGTGTCCTGTATGAAGTAAAAAAGGTACCTTGTTATGTAATCCAGCTTCCAAGAATTTGGTTTACATCCTAAATCATATTCTTTTCATTGCCTTAACAACAAAATTTGCATTAATTATTTCAGAAGAGTCAAATATTCAAGATCAATGCTCAAGTGATTTAAGATATTACTGTTACCTACACTTGTGAATAATGTTGTATTGCCTATTCCCATAATGAACTTTGATATAAACAACTGGGGGGAGGGTTTGTTTTTTTTTGACAATGCTGAACCTCTGAATAGAGAAAAATCACAGAGTCAAACACAGAGTGCAGTCCTGTGTGGTAAGTGGTATCCATAGCAACCAATAGATTTTATGCTAAGTCTGGCCTTTAAAAACATTTCACGTTTACCACTGAGAAAAAGATGGCCTTGATTTAAAAATGATACAAGTATCTTGAATGAGGGTGTCCTTCTCTCTATTGCAAATAACACTACCTGCCATCTTTTTAGTATGAAATTCTCCATGCCACCATCGATGTCCATAATGTTACTATACCTTTAATGTAAGAAAATACTTTTTTGCATGTCGCTATACCATATTAAGCCCATTTAAAAATGAATCCTAAAGTCTTGCATTTTGATAAAAATGTAGAATATTAGATCTGAACTTTCCTCTATGATTATGCAACTGTAAAATATTTTTGTCTACTTATCTTACAGAAGCTCCAGTGCTTCAAGTTTATAATAACTGCCCATATTATATGAAATAATAAAAATTGGTCCAATTGCTAAGAAATCTAATTCACTTTCTCTTCACATCCACATGACTGGGTGGCAGGAAAATGAAATGTGTTTTTAATGAGGGACGCCATCTATAAAATTAATTGATATATAATTACTGATAATATGTGTAGCACTAAGTATACTGATGATTAGTACTTAACAAGATATTTTGAAGAATAAAGATTTTATTAAACCTGCAGAAGTATAGAAAATAAATTAGATTCATAAGTAACCATAGCTAGATACAACACACCTTATGTTGTCACACCTACGGTAATTACATTCAAAGCGATGCCACGATGCACATTTTATCATTTGGATAAAAAGTTGGCTTGCTACAGATGTCTTTGCTTAAAATCTTAGCATTTAAAAGGGCAGTTTAAGTCATCAGATGGGGATGATTATTAGTCTGTCGTGTGCCCATCTATTAAAAGGGAATCCCCCAACTTTGGAGGCAATTGGTTGCACTGTCAAATTACTCTTCCTGTTAAATCAGATCTGACTTCATGTAATTTAAGCCAATTTTTTTGTAACAAGAACAATGGAAGAGAAGGCAACTAACCTCTCTGTCCCAACAAGCTGCTTAAAATTGCTGCCTGAGATTCAAAATTCAAGATTATTAAATATCGTCAACAATGAATCAAGATCATCTAGCTGTAGCTTTCTAAAATAGGATAGCTAAATTATAGACGGCAGAAGGATGTTTCATAATTGCCATATCCTTTATTTTTGCTCCAGTGATATTTTCAACTGGGGAGAAACATCAGTGATTTTCCTTTATGTTGCTTCTATAAGAACCAGTTTTCTCTCCAATGAAACAAATTATGCCCTAGCCCTTCTGCTTGAAACTTTATCTTATTGGTGCAATAAAAATTATAATTACCCACTTTGGTGTAGTGCAAGGGTGTTCATCCTTGGCAATTTTAAGATTTGTGGACTTCAACTTCCAGAATTTTCCGTCCAGCCATGGGGAAAGTTGCCAAGGTTGGACACCCCTGAAGTAGTATTAAGACATCAGTCTAGAAACTGAGAAACCGTGAGTTCTAGTCCTGGCTTAGACACAAAGCCAGCTGGAAGACTTTGGTCCAGTCGCTTAGGTCTGGGAAGAAGGTAATGGCAAACCACAAAATCTTGCCAAGAAACTTCAAGCACTTGTCTAAAGAGAATTGTACACAACTGAATGGAATAAAAAAAATAAAGAGGGAAACTGTTAGACAACAGATTCTGTGACGAGAATCAGCATGATGTAAATGGCTGGACCAGGAGTACGAAGACACAGATTTAGTACTCCCATTAGGATTAGAAGGACATCCAGATGATTTAGGCATATTACTGTAAAATTATTTTAGCAATCTCCCACAGGGCCACAACAGTAGATTATGATCTGTAACATTCAATGTGGTCTGTTTATTTGGGCTAATAGATAAATAAATCCTACGTAATTAACAATCTTCAAAAAAAAGATGCCTTTTTAGGCTCTTGTGTCAAAATTGCTTCAAACTATAAAGTATGAATCTTTAATTCTTGAGATTTTGTTAATTTTTTTTTATTCTACATGCCAGTCTAGAAATGTCAAAAATCTATTAAAACAATGTGAAAAAACAGGTTATGTATTAAACCTTTTCAGGGAGTAGACTATAAATTGCATTTAAAGAACAAAGCAGAAAGCAATGTAGCTTCGTACAATGTGACACACAACAAGGAATTTGGGATTAGCAGATGCTGGCAAATCATTTTAATTATTTGTCACACAAAAATGTCTTTCATTTCGGGTCTTTTATTTTAATTAAATGACCTTTGCAAATATGGATTTTATACAAAACTGCCATCCAGATATAATAATCGGGTCTTCTAGATTTCCAGTTTTCCAAGCTAACAAAAGGTTTGTTCCTACACATTTTACGTCATTCAAATGATTATATAACATGGAAGGTTCTTTGTTCATCATCTAGTTCAGGGATCTTCAAACTTGGCCCTTTTATGACTTGTGGACTTCAGCTCCCAGAATTCCTCAGCCAGGCATGCTGGCTGAGGAATTCTGGGAGTTGAAATTCACAAGTCATAAAAGGGCCAAATTTGAAGATCCCTGATCTAGTTCAACTTCATCTTCAGGATGATCAATGAAACTTCAACGTCTCTGACAGATGGCAGCCATCCAACTTTTACTTATATTTCTCAAACAAAGAGTAGCCCACAAACTTCCATAAAGTTTAGAACTTTAGAAGGCTTTGATTATATTTAGCCAGATTCTGTTTCCCTGTGTTTTAATTCTTTAGTAGGAAAATTAACAATTTCATTGGCAATAGATTTGGGCATTCTTCTCTTCCTAATGAACTTAGAAGTGCCACTTTGGGTCAGATTATTAATGTTTATTTCTACCAAAGTTACCAAATAACCATTGAAAATCAAACTTGTTAGTAGTTCTATACAAACAGCAATAGATTCATGTGAAAAAGATTTACATTAGGAACATTTATATTTTTAAAAGTCTGAACAGAGGAAATATATGTGTTATAATGAAAGCAGGGTAATTTGCATTTAAATAAAAATCAGACAATTTATGATAACAGCCTCATAGATTAGGATAATTTGTATAGTCACTGTAAATTGGTAAAGTATTTATTCAGATTTGTGGGTATGGAAGTTATGTAGGAGTTACAATCATAGTTCTAACATTTGTGTATCATGTTCACTGCATTCCCTCTAAAGAAAAAAGAAATGTGAAAGTGCTATTATTAGTTTCTGTATTTTCTTTTTTCTTTTACTCTATGTATGCTGGTGGCAATGCATTTTTGAATCTGAATTTTTACATTCAGTTACAACAGACAAATTTCTGGTTTGTTGCATTTCCCCCCAAAACTATAACGGTTATAGATGTGAGAAACTGTTGCATATTGCTCCTCCTTTACACCATCTGTTAAGTTTATTTCTGGATCTATTTAAAGTACATTATTTTTTTTCCACATATAACCATTCGGGGAGGAAAAGAAACAGGACATCAGAATAGAGATTTATTCAGAATAAACATCTTCAATAAAGATAATAATGTGGCTAATGTTTTTAGCTTTACATCCCACTTTTTTAAAAAAAGAACTACCTTATATTACAAGAAATTTAAAAGCAGTAGAACCACATCTAAATATAGCAGGAAACAACAGATAAGATTCCATTTATTTCAGCCCACCCTCGGTTTTTGATAATCTGTTTCAAAGACCTTGAGTTTAGTGAAAAACACAACTGATAATACTGAATGAACTGGCCAAGTTAATAAAAGAAGAGGAATATCTCAGATTTCCTGACACTTTTATTCCACTAATAATAATTTTGAATAAAGCATGATATGTCAGCTTTATATGGATGAAACTATACGAAAAATCACAATTAGAAATGGAATCCCTATTTCAACATTTATAGCAATGAGGTTGCCATGGATTTTTAGTTGGATAAGTATGCGTCATTAGTAGTAAACAAAGGGAAAATGGTTAAAAGTGTTGGAATTGAAATGGCAGATGGAAACAAATTGAGAATTGTTACATCACAGCATAGTTACAAATATGAGGACATTTTAAAAACAAATAACATTAAACACATGGAAATCAAAGCCAGTGTAATCAAGAAATATATAACAAGGGTATAAAAAGAACTGAAATAATAATAATAATAAAATAATCATGGCAAGGCAAAGTATTACATAGCCAGTATGCACACACACAACTAGCAGGCAAAGCAGATAACAACAAGATCTGGAAATGGCTAAGAGCAGGAAAGTTGAAGAAAGAGACAGACAGCAGAATAGAAGAGAAATAACAAGAGAAAATCACAAAATACAAAGACCTGCAAATAGAAGTAGAATGACTGTGGCAAGAGAAATAAAGATAGCACCAAAGTGTGCCTTGGGTGCAATTCCAAAACATTTGGAGCATCAATTGAACACTATCAGCATTGACAAAATCACTATCAGTCAACTGAAAAGACTGCTTTACTTAGAACAGTAACAGCAATATCCTGCAATGATTTTTAACACAAATATCAACATCTGCCTATCCCAGATCATTAAGAGGTGAATAAATTGCCAAATACAGTGTAAATATCTGGCTGACTACGCAATAATAATTGGATGGCACTTAGAAATTATGAGCATTGACAAAATTTCTATATATCAATTACAAAAGATACACACTGCTTGGAATATATTGCATCAATACATTTTGACCATAGGTTTTTGAGAAGAACTTGATGAGTATGCAGGTCAACACCAGCTAAAGAACTGGCAGCTGTGATTTCATGTTTTTGTGTATATAACAATAAATGTGTATGCCACCCAACTTCCAATAACTTACAATAATCAAAGAAATTACAATAAAAGTAATACAAAATAAAAGATGGTCACACTCTCCCTCACAAATGGTCTGGATGAAGGGTTATCTTTTCACCACTCTTCTCAACAGCCACATAATGGGAGTCATCCAAATCTGGACATTTTTACCCACCCACCCCACAGAATAGATATAACATCAAATAACATCCTACTATGAACATTTTCAGTTGGCCTAGAAGGAAGATATAGTCAACAGCACCAAAAATTGCTGAGACATCAAGTAAGACAAGAACGATAGAGCTCCCACCATTCATGTCTGTTCATAGGTTTATCAGTGAGAAGGTTTATCAGTTTATCCATTTGCATCTTGTGCCCATGCAGTAAGTTTCCTTGCTAGTATGTTTAGCTAGCCAGAAGAGACAGGTAACAATATCCACAAGTGATGTTGCTCACGAACATTGAAAAGCCCATTTTCTAAGATCCATAATTTCAAAAACTCTGAACCACATCATCAGATGTTTCTTCTCATTTATTCAACTTCAGTAACTGAGTGAATATCCATGTTTTTATGCATAGACCCAGTACAGAATCATATCTGAATTTGGATTGCATAGTTCCATTAAAAATAGAAGGAAGGAATTAGGAAAAGTAGATGGCATGGAAGGACAGAAATATCTAGAAATCCAGCTATACTTTGGTGTAACAACCAAGTAGCATGAGCAGGAATTGGAATTGCATTTCAATATATCACAGATATGAGAAATGTTGGATATATGTCTTGAGGATTTGTACATTCTAGACTAGATTTATTGAGGATATTGAAGGCTTTAATCTACAGTAAAGGAACAAACAGTCAAGAAATATGCTGCAGTCGCATTTTGTAAGGCAGCTATGATGGCCTTAGAAAAGAAAACAAACCAATAGACCATCAAACAAATCAACCCAGAGTTCTCACTTGAGGTGCAAATGACCAGGCTCAGATTATCTAACTTCAAACACATGCTATCTAGATCCATAGAGAAGGCTCTAATTTTGAGAAAGGCGGAAGGAAAGAGAAGACGATGACTGGCAGCAAGGTGCATGGACTCAGTGGTGATAAGTGTAGCCTGGAAGAATTGAAAGACTAGTTTATGTATAGATTATAATAAAGATAAGCTATCTGTGTGATTCTTAGGAGTCACATAATCAAAAATCAATCAATGGTTTAAAGTTAAATAAATAAATAAAACTTCATGAATAGTACCTATGAACAAAATATATAAGTAGATGTTTAGGCCTTTGTGAGGCCTAAGCTTCAGGAAAAAATGTCCTAATGAACATTAATAGCTCTTGCTATGCCTAAATAAATCCTTTTCTCTCTTTTTTTTTTTAAAAAAAGTAGATATTATGATTTTCTTCATTAGTATTCTGTTATGTCTTATCAACATAACATTTTCAGAAGAATGAAGCACATTTTCAAGGTAGCAAAATAAAAGCATCAGAAGCTCTTCATGCTCTCTTTTTATACTGTCTAGAACATTTAAAACCTGTCCAAACAGTTTGGACACTGTGTTCTTTGTTATAAATCATATGTAGACATTCAAGACACTAAATCAATACACTTTTGAAATTCTGAAACAGAATCTTACTATAAGAGAGAAAGAAGATTTGTGCCAGACTAGCTCTGTTTGTCTTAAATAGGATTTCCAATGGTGAGGAACACCCAGCATTATGCAAATGTCCTAGTCAAGAGGAGAAGATGTAGAAATTATTGATCCTGAGAGCCTGGGCAACATACTCCCAAACCAAGATTCAGTTGGCTTGAGGCATATGCTTAAAGATTGATATTTGGCATCTCTCTGGAAATTATGTCCTTGCTCACTAAGGAGCCTGAAAAAGCAATGTCTTGGATTTTAAATTAACCTGAGGAAGTTATTGCAAGGAGTCCTTTTCATGCCTTTTTAATGCTACAGCTGGTACAATTCATAAAACACATTTTCAAAGGAACAAGAGTTTTGTGACCATTAGAGATTCATATGGGGGGAGATGACTCACCTCTTGTCCATGATCAAGGTCCATAAAAACTTGATGATGTTCCCCTCATTACATTTCTTCTTTGCTTTAGGTTGCCAATGGAATACTCATCAGCTTTCCCATTATAAATGTGAGCATTGAACAGATATAAGTAATTTTATTTATTTAATCTAACAAATTTTATTTATTTAATCTAACAAATTTATATTATACCAATAGAATTATGGGCAGCAAAGAAAAGATAAAACATAATACATGGCATCACTGAGGGAAACCAGAGCACATCCACTTCTACGCTGGATCTAGTGGGACAGGGAAAAACCATCACTGATAGCCTGTAATGTATAGGATTGCAACAGGAATAGAACTTCTGTATTTTGTAACCAAGCAGGACATTGCATACAGATATTATTTTACTCCAGTGTATATACACAGAGAGCCATAATTGTGAGACTAAACCACATCAGATAGATATCAGAAAACAAACTGGACTGCTCATTATAATTTTGCCACAAATATAGTCACACTTCCAAAATGCCCCTACCAAAGGTACAAGTACTCTTGCACACACATGTGTGCACACGCACACACACATACTGTCAAGAATGAAACTTTGGCAGCTACATGCCTCTTCCTTTTAACTTGCCATTAGAGTAAGGGAGGGAGGTGTTGCTTTAGAATTGGTTAGATGGAGAAAAGAAACCTCTATAATTCCACTGAAGACCATGAGAGCCTGAGAACTTTTCAAGGACACTGCAGCAGATGTGGAGAGGAAGCATTACAATATAAAAACAAAGAAATTGTGGTGTTGAAGCAGATTCCTAAGAGAATAAGGGACACCCGAAAACAATATCACTTCTTGACTACAAAGTTAATTGCAAAAGGTGTAAATTTTAGATGGTTAATGCCAGAAGGGATTTTAATCAACTGGAACAATACAAGATATCGATTGGATTCTGTTTGGAAGGCAGAAGATTTTGACAAAAGGAACGGAGCATTCCTGGATGAAAGAGTACAACATCAACAAGAGGATAGAAAAGACCAAAAACAGACCGAACAAGCAACAGAGGAAACAATTACACAAATAGAAGAAGAGAAGGAGAAGCCAAATCAAGAGGGTGAGGGAATGGCAAGAGAGCAGAGGACTACGAGATCGACAAGACCTAAATATAAATAAATAAAATAGGGGAAGGAAAACGGATTTTTTTCAGTAAATATAAATGGACTGAATTCCCCATCAAAAAGGAATAGAATCTTTAAAAAAATTGCAGAAATTAAATATTGACATAATTTGTCTGCAAGAGACACATATAAAAAAACAATATTATAAACTTTTGGAATACCCAAAAATTGGGAAACTCTATTATGCATCAGCACAACAACAAAAGAAGAGGAGTAGCTGTATATGTTAAAGAGACAATAGATTCTAAAATGATTTATTCAGACGAAGAAGGAAGAATTGTGATGGTAGAAACATTTTTACATCAAAAACAGATACTTTGGGTAGTAATATATGCACAAAACAATAAACAAGAAGAATTCTATCAAAATCTTCCTAGAAAAATAGCAGAAATGGATTATCAAAACATTTGCCTAGTAGGGGATTTTAATGCAATAGTAGATGGGACATTAGACTATAAAAGTAGCAAAACAGGAAAACGAGGAAGAAAAAGATTACCTAAGACTTTTTTCAATATGATAGAGGAAATTGGTATACAAGATACTTGGAGAGAAACTAATCCAGAAAAACTACAATATACATTTTACTTGAATAGCCATAAATCTTGGTCCAGAATTGACATGATTTGGATGACGTCTGAATTAAGAATATGCAGGAGACTGAGATAGAATTAGGCACTTGGGCAGATCATAATCCTTTAAAAATGATGTGGAAAGGAATACAAAAAAACCTAAGATGTACCTTGAACCAATCCATTATTAAAAGAGAAAAAATTTATAGAATTAGCAACAAAAGAAATGAAGTTTTTAAAAAAAGAAAATAAAAAAGAAGGTACAACATTACAAAATGTATGGGATACAGCCATAAAGCTGGATACAGCCATAAAGCATACTTTAGAGGTATAGCTATAACATACATGGCAAAAAAAAAACAAAGAAAAAAGACAACAATATATACTGTTAAGGGAAAAATTTAAAAAACTAGAATTAGAATCTATATAAATAAAAATGTAAATGTTCGTTTGTTCAAAATCTTAAATCTCTGAAAGTTCTTCACCGATTGCTTTGAAATTTTGACACGTTGCATTCGAATACGCGCGTGTTTTTATATACCTACTATTATATAGTTGTCACACCTGTGACAAGTAAAAACATTTAACCTGTCTGAGCCACAGCAACGCGTGTAACAGCTAGTTACAAATAAATCCACAAAAGAAAATACTGAAAAGACAAATGGAAATAATAAACATAAATTTAATTGAATTGAATCCGGAAAACTGGCACAGCAAATTAAAAGAGCAAAACAAAACTTTTTTGAAAATGCAAATAAACCAGGAATATGGCTAGCTTAAAAACTTAAAAAACAGAAGGAGAAAAAAATGATAAATAACTTAGTAGATGAAAAGGGCTGTTTACAATTTAAAAATGAAGTAATATAAAGATAATCAAAGAATATTATGAGAAACTGTATGATATAGAAGAAATTTCATGGGAGAAAATGATTCAATATATGGAAAAAATAATTTACCAAAAATTTCAGAAAACTTTAAAACTATGTTAAATGAGAAAATAACAGTGATGGAACTGATAAAGGTTATAAAAAGACAAAAACAAAAACAAAAAAACACCAGGACCAGATGGGCTTCTGGCAGAGTTGTACAAATGTCTGCAAGATATACTGGAACGAACTACCCCCCGAGATCCGGATTATTCCGGATCTCCTTACTTTCCACCACGCCCTCAAGACATGGCTTTTCCAACAAGCGGGCCTGGCCTAGGGAGGATTTTTAAATTGGGTTTTTTAGAAATTTTAATCACACAACACTAAAATTTTGGTTTTAATTTGGTTTTATTCGGTGGGATGTGTGGGTCTTTCTTTGTTTTAATAATGTTGTGAGCCGCCCTGAGTCCTTCGGGAGAAGGGCGGGATACAAATTGGAATAATAATAATAATAATAAATAATACTAAGTATATTGTTGAAAGATGTGTGTAATGAACTTTTATTGGAGGCTAAACTCCCAAACACACGGACAGAAGCAAATATTACTTTGATACCAAAAGAGGACTCAGACCTGACACAGATAAAAAATTACAGACTGATATCATTACTAAATGTGGACTATAAAATCTTTACTTCAACAATAGTGGAGAGACCAAAAAGATTTCTAACTGAATTTATACATCCAGATCAAAATGGATTTCTACCAAAGAGACAAATAAAAAATAATTTAAGAGTTATAATGGACATATTGGAATATTATGAAATGCATCCAGGGAAACAATTGTCATTAATATTCCTAGATGCTCAAAAAGCATTTGATAATGTTTCCTGGCAATTTATAGCTCAACAATTAAAAATAATGGACTTTGGACAAAATTTTATAAATATGATTACAACTATATATCACAAATAAACAGCAAACGTGATTGTAAATGGAGATTATACAGAGAACTTCAACATAAGAAAAGGCACAAGACAAGGATGTCCATTATCTCCATTGTTGTTTATTTTAACTTTGGAAGTCCTAAATAGAAATATTAGACAAGACCCAGAAATTAAAGGACTAGAAATAAAAAGTGAAAGATATACATTGCAAGCATTTGCAGATGACTTGGTAATCATGCTAGAGCAGGGGTGTCAAATTCGCCACGTCACATGACGTGTCACAACATATCATGACTTTTTTTCTATTGCCGGCAATGGGGTGGGCGTGGCTTCCGTATGATGAAACTGGCCTGCGTGCCGACAGTTTGACACCCCTGTCCTAGAGGAATCTTTAGAAATGATTCCTAAATTATTGGAAAAGATAGAACAGTTTGGAGAGATAGTAGGACTGAAGATAAACAGAGAAAAAACTAAAGTGATAGTTAAAAATCTTACAGATAAAAAAAAGTGTCAGAAAAAATAGAATTACAAATAGTCAAAAAAGTTAAATATTTTGGAATATACCTGACAGCACGATGTTCAACGATAAAGGAAGATAACTATATAAAACTACTGAATCAAATAAAACTTGACTTGGAAAAATGGAAAAAATTGTAACTGTTGATGTTAGGAAGAATTGCTACAGTGAAAATGAATATATTATCAAATATGTTGTTTCTATTTCAAAAGATACCTATAAAACTGGAGAAAAAATTATTTGAAGACTTAAATTCTCTAATTTTAAAATTTATTTGGCAAGGAAAGAAAGCTAGAATTAAATTGAAAATGTTACAAGAAGCTAAGGAAAATGGGGGTTTTGGCTTGCCAGAGTGGGTTTTATATTATCAAGCATCAGTCCTAACATGGGTAAAAGAATGAATAACTCTTAGAAATAAAAGGTTGTTGTATTTGAGGGACATGACTTACAACTCGGTTGGCACACTTTCTTATGGTATGGGGAAAATGAAATTCATAGATATTTCCAAAACCACTATATTAGAAATGCATTATTAGTATCATGGGAAAAAATAAAATGTAAAATATACTTGAAAATTCCAGGATGGCTTTCAACAATGGAAGCATTTGTATATCCAAATTTAGTCAGTCTTGAGAAAATATGGATATATAAAGATATTTTAAACTCTGAAGGGAACTTAAAATCTAAACAAGAGATGGAAAATCAGGCTATTGATTTTTTTTATCATGGTGGGCATATTACAAATGCAGGTGAGATATGAAAAAGATGTTAAACTATATCGATTTTATAAGGAGCAGACCTTGTTTGATCAGATACTATTAACCTCTGATGAGAAACTAATTAAGAAAATGTATATTTTTTTATTAAATTTGAAAATGGAAAATGAACAAGTAAAAGAAACAATGATAACGTGGGCAAAGAATTTTGAATACAATATAGATTTAGAGAAATGGCAAAACTTATGGGAAAGAAATTATAAATTAACAATGTCAACCTCTTACAAGAAAACTTATATAAAATGTTTTATAGATGGCACTTGCCACCAGCAAGACTAACAAAAATGTTTAAAAATATGTCAGATAGATGTTGGAAATGTAAACACAAGTCAGGTACATATTATCATGTATGGTGGATATGTGTTAAAGCGAAGAGATATTGGACAAAAATATATATTTGGCTAGAAAAGATGTTGGGAAAACATGTAGATTTTAAACCTGAACTTTTTAAATTAGGTATAATGCCAGAAAAGCTTGACAAACAAAGTATATATTTGATTTTACATGTGATAACAGCGGCCAGAATCATATTTGCACAATACTGGAAAAATGAAGAAATACTACCAGAGGAAGAAATAATTAAAAAAATATTAGATTGTGCAGAAATGGACAGACTTACTTTGAGGTTGAAAGAAAAAGAAGAAACAGAATATTTTCAAACTTGGGACTTATTTTATCAATGGCTGGAGAAAAGAATAAGGCAGGGGTGTCAAACTGCTGGCCCATGTGCCGGATGCGTCACAAGGAAACCGCGCCCACCCCATTGCCAGCAATGGGGAAAAGGTTCCAATGCGTTGCACGACATCATGTGATGTCATGAGTTTGACATGTCTGGAATAAGGGATTAGGAATTCAATTTGTATTAGTGAATGATATACTCAGGCAACATGTTTGTTGAATAAGTATTTTTGAATTTATTAAAAAATCAATAAAAACTTTAAAAAAAAACATGTGGACAGGAAGCAGACAGTTCTCATAACAAAGTGAAATTGCTTACATGGACTAGGTGAGAGGCAGTGGGTTTGGCCAGATACATTATTGTTTAATTCTATGAACTGCTATCTGGGAACCTCAGAGTTAGTTTTGTTTCAACATTACCATGCCGTGTATTCAATAAACAGTAAGATTTTCAGAAATGGAATGATCCTGGAGTTTTATTTGGATTCTCGTGCTGGATGTTGACACACACACACACACACACACACAAAAAAAAACCAGAGAGAGAGGGAGGGAGGGAGGGAGGGAGGGAGGTTATCCAGGAGATACTTTTCTGACTGGTGAACATACAGATGGCAATGGAATGAAAATTGTTAGGACTATAAAATCCATAAATAATTTCATTTTGAAATCCAAATCAGTATTCCACCAAATTATAATAAACGATGAAACTAATAATTGGTATTACATTTTTTTTGTCTTGATTTCACATCCCAAAATTAGATTTTACAGTCCTATATACCTAGGAATCACTGACAAGGAATTTAATAGCAGTAGCTAGATAAAAATTAAGGGAAACATCTGATTTGCATATACATTCTCCTGATTTCTTATAGTGCAAAAATATTTTTTCTGTGTATTTCCTAGCTTCTAATACTAAAATTCGGTTTCTTCAAAATACAGTGAAATAACTTTAGTTTACAATGAAAACATTTGCATTTATTTATATTTTAATCTTACTGCAAAATAAATAATATTTTAATGAATTGTATTTTCCAATTTTACACAAGGTGAAATAATAGCTTATTGGTTATCATGGGGTGGCTTTTCAAAACTTTTTTTTATCTTAACTGAAATTATTGTCTAACTAAAATAATGCCAATGCAGCAAGGATATAAAGGCTAAATTATTAATAAAATAAAAAGTGGTCCTTACATAAATAAAGATGAAAATCAAGCAAAAACAATTTGGCCAAGTTTATTAGCATGCTCTACATTTTTCAAGCCTTATAATTCAATCACAAACCTATTTCCCTGCAAGCTTTCTTGTAAAGTCAGCAAACATATTTTGATAGTATGCCATACTTCACAAGGCAGCTTGATGAAAAATTTATGAACATGTTATACCAAACATATAGAGGGTTGTATATGACCTCATATACAACATGAGCAATATAATTTACCCTATTGAAAATAATGTAAAAATGACACTTTATATGTATGTATGAGTATGTATGTGTAAGACATACAGACAGGGCTTTTTTGGTCATAGAACACCCAGAACGGAGTTTCGGCACCTTTTTTGGATAGAACCTTGTAGGGTAGGCAAGGCGGGTTGTATGATGTGTGTGAGTTCCGGCACCTTTTTTTTTTTTAGAAAAAAAACACTGCATACAGATATGCACATAAAGACCAACAAAGTTAGTCTAAACAATGGTTTAAAATGGATTTGGCAAACAATGCCTTTTTAAAATAGAATTTTTTATGATGGAGTGTTTTTTCCATTATAAAATATTGATTAGCAATGTAGACTACAACAATAGTCGATAGCCCAATGAGTGTACTAGCCACTTCATCTGTCTAATGAATTGTTATGATAACCAGGAATCAACAGTTGGAACAGATTATGGAGCAACTAAATGATTCAAAATTGGACAATGAGCTCATCAAGATCATATACTGTTATATGCTCTCATCTTATTTTTTTTCACTTATATATTGCGAGTATCATGACAATGCTACAGTAGAAAAAAATAGAAGTTAAAATTAAAAGTAGTATCAGTATTACTTAAAAAATTAACAAGTGCACATTTGCTGATGATACTACTTTGATAGTTGGAAGTAAAGAAGATTAATGAAGGTGACAGAAGAGAGTGTAAAAGCAAGAATTCTGCTCAATATGAAAGAAACCAAGATAATATCAAAAGGAAATAGAAAAATAAGCAGAGGAGAAGTGGAAACAGTAACAGACATTTTCTTTCTAGGCTCAAAAATTCACAGGAATGGTGACTGTATTCAAAAAGTTAAGATAAATCTGGAAAGACCAGGGCACTACAGACATATCACAGTGACTGTAAAGATACATATAGCCCAAGATATTGTTTTCATACTTGTAACATATGGATGTCTTTGAATTGTGCTTCTAAAGCAGGGATGTCAAACTGCCAACCCACAGGCCGGATGCGTCATGCCGAAACCACGCCCACCCCATTGCCGGTAATGGAAAAAAAGTCGTGATACGTCATGACACATCACGTGGCGTTGCGAGTTTGACACCCCTGTTCTAAAGGTATCTGCTGCAAATACCTTGGATCACAAAAAGAAAAAAAAATAGTCTACTCATGCTATAATCTTGAACTTTATGCAAAAGAATCCTAAATCTATATCGGTATTCTGAATCAAACTTGATATATTTTGAATGTTTGCTCATTTGTAAAACTGCAATCCACACTGAACATTTGAGCAACTCATGAACCCAAAAGTAGATACTGGAACAGGAAGATAAAGTAAGAAACTACCACCTGACTTCTTTTTGTGAACCAAACAGACCGCTAGAAAGTGAAACTCCTACATGACAGGAGTGGAAGACACACATTAAAAAAGAAACATCTCTATGATATAGCTAAACGTGAAGGGAGCAAGATTTGCATTTCTGTTTTGGGGCATGGAGAAAACAAATTAAAATCAAATGGTACAATGTCATTTGTTTCAGATTTTTAAAAAGTACCCAAAATAGTATCATTGTATTTCTTCATAGTTGGACAAGCCCTCCCTATTCACCAGGACAATGCACAGCCCATCACAAAATTGAAATCCCATAAACCAGCTTTGAAAACAGCTAGGCACTTAATATCTACCCAGTTTAACCCCAAGAATGCCTGGAGAGAGGAATGGTCCAAAGTGCCTTCTTGTGGCCTGGTCCTTAGTGATCCCCCTAACCCCCTAATGCTGGCTCAGGAATTCTGGGAGTTGAAGTCCACGAGTCATAAAAGAGCCAAGGTTGCCTACCCCTGCCCTAACCAAACCACCTGGTTTTGACCTGCCTCACTTTGTCTAGTCGAAATTGAGCATAATTAGGTATGATACTGGAAGAAATGCCTCTTCTCTGTATCAGTGGAGATGGAAAGATTCGTCTTTTTGTGATTGTGATGCTGATTATTAAATATATTGTACCCATGACATGCATTCTCTGGTTCCCTAGAAGGTCTGCATGAAGCAATGCCAGAGGCAATTGCCTGGACATCCAGTTATGAAGCCACTTGTATATCCTCGTAGAAGTTATAATTATGTGGAGTTTTATTTACTTATTTATTTACTTCTCTTCTGCCATATTCTCATCATACTCTAATTAATAGTAATAGTTGAATACAACAAGAAAAGAGTAAACCACCTAGTGGACACTGATTCAAGGTCCTTAGCACAACTCTCTCATTTTCAATGTATACATTGACTCATACATTCAAAAGACCCTACACTCTCTCCAATCAAGGAGCCCCAACTGCAACAGCTCCATCTGCAGGTGCTATTAGCTCTGATACAAGTACGCAGAAGCAAGAACTATTTAATAAAGAATAAGAATAAATCAGTTTGTCTCAGAAAAGTTTAAGCTTTCTGGGAAAAGAAAGATGTTTGCTCCAGATCATTGTAATTCAGGAACTTGTTGGAGTAGGATTTTTTTAGTAATATATTGCTTGTGCATGTTTTAAATTAACACACAATATATTTTTCATGTTAATTTTCAAATCTTACTTAAGAAAATAGGGAAAATGAGAACATAATCAATAAAATAAAAAAAATCTAATGCTGAAAAATGAATTTAGTTTCTGTCTGATGCAAAAGCAGACTCAGTTTGAAGGGAGGGCAGTGTTAAAATCTAATCTGCTTAATTAAAAATAATGTACCAGACAATGATCCTCCTAAGACCATAATAACAAAAACATGTTATCGAAAGAGCAGTAATATGACCAGAGCAGAACCTATCCCTCATCCTTACCTTAATTTAATTAGTGACCACTCTTGGAATACTGAAATTATATTAGGAGGAAGAGCCTTGGATTTGCCTATTGCTCACAGATTTCACAAACATTAATATAAACTCACAAGCCAAGCTATCTTTTTTTCCTCTGAATATTTAGACAGCACATTTTCTTGTAATACTGTTCTGTATTTCACACCTTAAAGAGCACAATATTTTTTTGTAATGCTGTTCTGTGTCCCCCACTTTCTTTCTTTCTCTCTCTTTTCTGTCCTTCTTTTACTCCTGCCCTAACCATGTTAGTTCAGTGTACTGAATGCTGATAATATTATATCTGATTTGTCTCCACTCTTGGCTTTTTGTGCTGAATACATGTATTTTTCTTTTCTAGTTCCTTTCTGAAAATTATTCCTCTCTCACTGTGAAGAAGAAGTAGATTTTTGAAAAGCCCAATGTCCAAAATCTTTAACATTTGCACTGGCCAACCTGGCTGACATGACAAACATTGCTTGTTAATTTATTTACAGATTTTAGTACCACCATGTAACTCTTTAGAGATGAGAGCTGCAATTTGGGGACAATTTTGGTATAGGATCAGTAGAGTGCAATAAAGATTTGGGGAGCTGCATGTGAACCTAGAACCTCAGATTATGGTCCTTTACTCATGGAGCTCAAGCTGGTTTATACAGCGCTCACTCTTTCAATTTTACTTGCTCAGAACCACTTCAGAGACTGACCTAGCAAATAATAACTGGATCAAAATCACTCACTACTTACATCAGAACTATAAAAATCCTTTCCTTAGCTTTGTTCTTGTTCTTCTTTCTCCCGTGATCACTTTCTCCTCAGTGTCATACTCCATATTTTGCTTCTACAATAATCTGATGACAAGGGGCCCATGGCACATATAATTCTGCCCTAAGCTGTTTTTGGAAGTGAATGAGGAAAGCTAAACAAAGAGCCTTTAGCACGATGACTGGGATTAAAAATAAAAAGGATGAAATAATTTTGAATGAAAACTGAACCTAAGGTATGGGAAGAGAGTATTTTGGATATTTGTATACAAAAGATGATATGCCAAAGAGTAGAATTGAAACAAATGTAATAAAAAATATGAAAAATGCTGTAAGGATGTTGAAAATGATAAGATTGCAGGATAGTGCAACCGGAGAAATGTTTAACATGTATATTAAGACTTCATCAATCCCAAAAACAGAAGTAGCATTAATCTAAGAAAAATAATCCTCTTTTAATTAAAATCATATAAATAAAACCTCTAAAAGCATACTTTAAACCATATTCATTAAACTCTGTCAAAACAGAACAACATTCCAGTTCAGATGAAACATATGCCAGCTAACTAATGCCCCCTCTTTTTGTGTGTGTGTTTGTGTATGTGTGTGTGAATTCAATTAATATCAATTTTATTATATAAAACATGATCTCTACTAAGTTTGTCCCATTTACTTGTTATTGACAAAGTGAAAGCAAAGTTCCATAAGTCTTATACTTAAGATCTTGTAATTTAAAAAAAAAAACACTTTGGAAACAAAAGAGATTCTTCAAAAATTCCAATGGAGAAAGCAGCTCCATAAACTGAGTGGAGAAAATCCAAGGAATTCACCTTCTGACCCTCAGCAATCCTTACATACATGAGCTAAGATCATTCCTCTGATGCCAAGCATACCTTGCACCAAGCAAAGCTAATAAACATTCGCCATGTACAAAATAAACATTCCCTGTGGTACAAGAAAAGAAAGTCTGTGGGACTAGATGCCTGATTACTGAAGTTATCTTAAGTCTGTCAGGAAGTGCATGAGATTAAAAGAGAAATTTGTTGACAGCTACCATTCTGCTCCATACATAAACATCAAACAGATCTGAAACCTACACTTTATGTACAAGTATAATGTACTACTTTGACACAGCTTTCATTACCCAATAGCTCAGTTTGAGCCCCTGTGCTATTGTCCCACATACCCACATGAGGAGTTTAAGGGCTTTAAACATGAAGATGGAAGACCAAAAAGAATTATATGTAGTAAACTGTTATCCAGTTTCAAAATAACTATGTTAAAGAATAGAATAGAGCTGGAAGGGACCTTGGAGGTCTTCTAATCCAGCCCCCTGCTCAAACAGGAGAACCTATACCATCTCAGAAAGGTGATTGTCTAGTCCAGTGGTGGCGAACCTATGGCACACATGCCAGAGGCAGCACTCAGAGCCCTCTCTGTGGGTACACAGGCCATGCCCTGGAGATGGCAACCATCCCTCTTCAACCAGCCGCCCGCTAACTCGCCAAGGTCCCACATGGCCGGATGCATCCCAGCACCCATGCGCTCGCTGGCCTCTGTGTGCAGAGGTCGAGGGTGTCAGGCAGCAGCCGCCCCTGCCCCTGCCACACCTTGCCCTGTGACAATGGCACCCATGCCCTGCCTCACCTTGCCTCGCCTCATCCTGCAGGAAGAGCCTCCTGCCCACTGCCCCACCTGGCAGAGATCCCCTGGATCTCCCCCAACCCTGCCCAGCCCCCACAGGCATCCCTCCCCACGAGCAACATCGAGGTGATTACGCCCACTTTGGCCACTCCCACCCAATCTGCCATGACCACCACAGCCACGCCCACCCAGTAGGCCATGCCCACCTGGCACCAGGCGATAAATAAATGGGTTTTGGGTTGCAGTTTGGGCACTTGGTCTCTAAGCCATCACTGGTCTAGTCTCTTCTTTAAAATCTCCAGTGATGGAGTACCCATGATTTCTGGAGGCAAACTGTTCCACCGGTTGGTTGTCCTCAGTGTCAGGAAGTTTCTCCTTAATTCCAGGTTGCTTCTCTCTTTGATCAATTTCCAACCATTGTTTCTCATCCTTCCCTCTGGTGCTCTGGTGAGCAACGTGACCCCCTCTCTTCCTTGTGGCAGCCCCTCAGATACTGGAATACTGCTATCATGTCTCCCCTATTTCTTCTTTTCTTTAGACTAGCCAAACCCAAGTCCTGCAGCCGTTCTTCATATGCTTTAGTCTCCAAGCCTTTGATCATCTTAGTTGCTCTTCTGTGAATTTTTTCCAAACTCTCAATATCTTTTTTGTGACATGGCGACCAAAATTGGCTGCAGTATTCTAGGTGTGGTCTTACTAGGGTTTTATAAAGCAGTACTAATACTTCATGTGATCTTCATTCTATGCCTCTTTTTATACAATCCAGGATTGTATTAGCTTTTTTGGTTGCTGCTACACACTGCTGGCTCATAGTGAAGTGATCGTCCACTAGAACTCCAAGGTCCCTCTCGCAGTTACTGTTTTTAAGCCAGGTCTCGCCCAATATGAACTTGTACCTTACTTTGTACCTAAATGTAAAACTTTGCTTTTCTCCACATTGAAACTCATTTTGTTGGATAGGGCCCATTGTTCAAGTTTGTCTAGATCTTTTTGGATCCTGAGTTTGTCTTCTGGGATGGAATGAAATTGAGAAGGATTTATTAGGATGGGAAACAACAATTGTCATTGTTGGGAATAATTTCTGTGGTAAAAATTAATATGTTATCTAGAAAGCTGTTTTTATTTCAGGCAATGCATGGTTTGAGAACTGTTGCACCATTTAAGCAATGGCAAAAAGACACACCCAGATTTATATGGTGGGGAAGATCAAGGGTTAAATGTAACATTCTCCAAGATGCAAATGAAAGAGGACTGAGATCACCTGATTGTAAATTGTATTTTGCTGGCTATTGTTTGCTTTGGATGAAGGAATGGCTGTTGAGAAATAAATAACTTTTAGATTTAGAAGAGCATGGTCTGAGATTTGTGTGGCATGATTACTTATAGTATGATAAAGTAAATGTAGATTTTTAAAATAATTATATTAGGAATGCCATACTATGAATATTCAGGCTATGTTCAAAATACCTTTGTTGGCTTCAGTTGGAGAGGAGAGGAGAGGAGAGGAGAGGAGAGGAGAGGAGAGGAAAGGAAAGGAAAGGAAAGGAAAGGAAAGGGGGGAAAAAGACAAAGACATGTGAATACAGGAAAATGGGGAGCTTAATATGAAATCAACAGAACAATTTGATTGCAGATGGATTTAGTTTTTAATGGTTTTCATATGCACAATTACAAAAAAGATTTAATAAAGATTTTAAAAGTACCAGGAATAGAATTTGATAAAATGGAATTTGAAAATGAATTGCATACAAATGATGAACACGTGATTAATAAAATATATAAACATTTGTTGAGATTTGAATTGGAGAAGAGTAGGCTGAAGAATGTATGGTAAAATGAGCCAAGAATTTTCATTATAATATTCAAATGGATCAATTTTTAACAGATTGTTTTTAAAAATGATGTACCGTTAGTATGTGATACCAGATTTTTTTTTAAGATGTGCAAAGATACTTCTAATCACTTTAACCCTAGAAAGAACGCCATTTCTGATATCTTGCCAAGAAAACTGCAAAACTTGTCCAGGTAGTCAGCAGAAATCAGTGCTGACTGAAGGCACTAAAAAACTAAAAGAAAAGAAAAATTTAGGACTACAAATATGAATTGCTAAAATATAGACCACCACTAAGAGGTAGCAAAGAGATACATACAACTCTAATTCTTTGCTGCCACTAACAGTTGTTAAGAGCCCATATCCAGTATCTCCAAGGATGTCACAGTTATTTAGAAGAGTTATTTGGTCATAGTTGGTATATTGCATATAAACCTAAATAAGATCAATTACTTTCACATACTAAGAATGAAACTGTATACCTTGATTAAAATTCAGCATGGGCACCAGGGACGAATGGTGGGAAGTGCAGATGGCTATCTATCGTGCTGAACATTTTGAAGAAGTTAATTCTGCCATAGTGGCATGTCAGAAAGAATGCACTGTAGGCATAAGATCACATGGACATCAAAATAAAATGGTATAGATAGTAGCATACTTTGACTATATCAATTAACTAGTTAAAGTTATTAATAAATTCTAATGAACAAAAAAATTAATGACTTTATATTTCATTTAAAGACATAGAAACATTTTAAAATTCAATTATAAAATTTTCTGCTTCATTTTATTAGATTAAGATCCAAGGAAGATAAATAGTAATGACATTACAAAATAATTACAAAATATATAACTATAGAAGTCATGAATACTAAATGGCACTTGCCTCAAGAAGCCTAGATATAATCTCTTTATAAAGACATGTAAACCTAAACTAAGATTAGGTGACCAGTAACTCAAAGAAATAAAATCCATCTACTGGAATTGCTCTCACTTTATTATATATTTAGATATACATTCTGTTTAAGCTGATGAAATGTTATACCAATAAAATAATGTTGTTTTGATAAATATTCTAGATGGCTAGTATAACCCAGAATCATATCATGTCTCCTGTTTATACATCATGAAGACAAAATTACAGGTCCCGGAATTCCAACTGGTAAAAAAGATGTATGCAAGAATTTTCCCATGCTTTTTTTTTAACTAGAGAGTTCTCCTGAGTAATCAACCCCTCATCACTTAATTAATTGTCAGTCATAAAGCTAGATCATTATTATCCTTCAGAATGTCCATCTTATCTCTCTTCCACTTGTTATTCGCATAAAGTATATTTGATTAATAAAGTATCAAATAGTTGATCATCAGAGAATTCAGAAAATAATTCCTGACGTATAATGCATTCTTGAACACATTCAAATAAAGATATTCAAAAAAAGTGTAAATTTTAAAACAAATAAAATTCAAAATGATTAGATGTTATTTCTAACGCAACATTTATAAACTAACAGTTCCTTCATTTGCACTTCAGATGGAAGGCTGCGCAATTATGTAATTCATATATGCACATACAAACAAAAACAAAAACCACCATGTTTATACAAATTTTTATAGTTTCATACATCTTCTAGACAAACAAATATTCATACATCAGGAAAGGATGAATTCAGCTCATAACATTCATGTTTGTTCACCATAATTTCAGTTTGCATAATTTCCACATTAAGTTCATGAATTCAGGTCCAGTAGTCATAAAACTTTTCTGTATTTTTTATAATGTATAAAATGTATGAATGTAAAATATTTATACATATGCATAAAAGTGTTTATGCATATTTGCATTTTCAGTAAAGAGTCTACCTTACTTTGAAAACTCTCAAATTTATTAACAGAGCTTTTTGAGAGAACTGCAATGTGTGTTTGCTTGTTTGTCTAGCAAATTTATATATCTGCCCATCTCACAAATATGATTCTGCTCTGTGTACCAAAAAAACACAGTTAGGGGTCAGGGTGTAGTATGGATTAATCCATATTTAAATTTGTATATAAAAGTATGAGCAATTTGCAGGTTATATATCACACTGAGTACCACTTCTCCAGCTCTTAGATTTTCCCATGATTGTACAGCTATAATTCAAGAATACAAAGCAAAAAAATTTCCTTAAAAAGTTTATTATGCCTCTGATGTCTTAACATAATTATTTGTATCCAGCCTATTGAAACTCTTTGATGCTTTCAGAACCGGTTGAAAATGTTGCCAGTGTCTCATCCCATGATATCATCATCCTTTATCCTGCAGCCCAAAAACTCCAAAACCTTGTGTGTGTGTGTGTGTGTATGAGAGAGAGAGAGAGAGAGAGAGAAATGCATGATGTGATGAATGAATATTGACTAAATATGAGTATGGGAACAATACAAAATAAATATATTGGAGTGGTTTGGTCATATAAATAGAGTAAATGAAGATCAAATCTCAGAATAATATTTGAAACAAGAGTGAATGGAGAAACCAAGATCAGAGGGGAGGCCAAGAAAGTTGTGATTGATGGGAGTTGATAAAATGTTCAAAAATAGAGTGGAGTAAAGACAAGAGGCAATGCTGAGTGAATCATTGTACAGATATGGTGAAAACAAGAATGGTTTGCAAATATTGAAAGGAAAGATTTCCTTTCTTTCCTCTTATCTTCTTTCTTTAACTTTTTTCTACTACCATACATTGAAAAATAACTTTTTCCTACAATTATTTGGTGTGGTTTTTTTCCTGCACTTTACAGAACATTGCTTTCTCTGAAAGGGAATAATATCAGATATATAAACAACTTGATCAACATGGCTTGGGAACACTATCTTTTCAGATGTGTGATTAATTAAGAATGTTTTCTATGCTTAATAGAAGAATATCTTACTATATTTTAATTATAATAGAATAGATGTAATAGATGTAAAGATGCATATCAGAATTATGTTTCATTACATATCTAAATATTTTCTTTTATGTTACTTTGCAGCTACAATTTAGAAATATCATCAGAAGCTGAAGCCTGTATTTAAAGAATCGTCCTCAACACCAGGGCTTTTTTTTTGTCATAGAACGCCCAGAACGGAGTTCCAGCACCTTTTTTGGATGGAACCTTGTAGGGTAGGCAAGGCGGGTTGTATGACGTGTGTGATTCCGGCACCTTTTGTTTTTGTTTTTTTTTACAAAAAAGCACTGCTCAACACAATAACATTCTAACATATACCTCCCAGATTTTCTGCAAATTTTTAATGCTGTGGAATAATCAACAGTGACATTAAAGTTATAAGAAAAATCATCAAAATTTGTCAATACATAAATTTTATACAAATGTCTTCTTAATTTTTTTCCTTAGGACTAAATTGCGTGAAATGTTAAATGCCTAGTCTGCAAGTACTATTTTATTTTTAGATGACCCTGGTGGAATTGTGGAGAGGTAATTCTGATTGCGATCATTAGGTGCAACTTAATCTTCCTAACTGGTCTCTCCCTTTCATATGCAATTTTTTTTAAAAAAAATAGATGAGTGCCAATGTACTATTATTACGATCTGTTCATCACAATGTGAAGTCACAGCTGCCAGTTATTTAGCTGATTTTGGATTTCATAGACATCAAGTTCTTCCCAAGTATCTAGGATGCTGTAATGTATTGATGCAGTATATATGCAGAGTAGCCTTTTGTAAATGACAGATGGGAATTTTGTCAATGTGCAAATCTCTCATCCAAGGATTTTAGGTGTAGCATCCCATGTGCCAATAACCACTGGGATCACCAAAGATGCCACAAATTTTCAACTTTGATTTTCAAAACTTGATACTTCTCCGATTCTATCTCCTGGTATAGCCACATCAATTATCCACACTTTGTGTTATGCACCAAGACATTATCAGTTTCTATTCGGAAATCCCACAATATTTTAACTTGCCCATTTTCAAATGCTTTTTCAACTCTACGTTCCAATCAATATTTCATTACTGGCATATAACCATTTTTACAGGGTTTTTGGAAAAACATTTTGGTGACAGTGTTCTGTTATTGTTCTTGTTGTGTCCCGTGCCTGCAGAAGCAGGCGCAGAAAGTTGCAAGAGTCCCGGGCATTTGCAAAAGCTGCCCGGGACCAGACTGAGCGGCTCCGGCCTTGCGCGCATGCGCAAGGCGGGAAAGGACTGCCTTGTGATTGGTTGGAATTGCCCGGGGATCGGAGGGTATATATAGAGGCTTGCGCGCCTCTGGGCTTGTTGTTGTTCGTAGATTGGAAGCAGAGAATAAAGACTTGTTAGAAATGCTTCGTCTCAAGCGCCATTATTTTCCGGACTTAACACTGGTGACGAGGATGGGATCCAGTCTATACAGCTAGGGAAGCTTGAAGACTCACCCAAAGAAGTCCGGAAGAGGAAAACGGCGTGGAAGTCAACGTTATCCTGCCAGTACGAAATCGCTGGAGGGTGCGTGCGGCTGAAGAAGACCCTGATCCTCGATCATGGTGAAAGTTGGGCGTTTAGCGGAATTCGACGTCTCTCACCCCGAGAAGTGGGAATCTTACGTTGCAAGAGTTGAGACTTACTTCCGCGTAAACCAGATAAGGGAGGAAGGTTTGAAGGCTGCCACAATGTTGTGCATTTGTGGGCAAGACGCCTTTGAGATTGCCGAGAACCTAATCGCCCCGCCCTCGCTGGAAACGTTGTCATACTCCAATCTGAAGAAAGTTTTAAAGGAACACTTCCAGCCCAAGCAATCTGTCATGGCTTGGAGGCACACATTTCAACAGAGGGATCAGCGAGCTGGGGAATCAGCAAAAGAATACATTGCAGCTTTGAGAAGAGCAGCTAAACCGTGTGATTTCAAGGACTTAGAGGAAAGACTGCGTGATCGTTTTGTGTGCGGACTGAGGAACAGAGACTTACAGCAGAAGCTGTTCGCCAAGGAAGATGTCTCTTTCCAAGATGCTCTGCGAGAGGTTTCAGCAGAAGAATCTGCAAGTGGAATGGTCAAGAATTTGCGGCCCACTCGAAGCGCTCCAGTGACTGCAACCATCACAAGGAGGTGGACAAGCGGTACCAAGCAGCTGGGAGGAGGTCCAAAGATCGTCAGGACAAGGGCCCAGCTGAGGTTCATTGCTTCGGATGCAGGGGTCGCCACAAGCGAGCGGAATGTCGGTTCCGTTCCGCTATTTGCCGAGCATGCGGAAAGAAAGGCCACATCGCTGCGGTCTGCCTGGGTCGACAGAAGGAGTTTCTACAAAACAACATATTCACCACGCTACCGCGGCTCCTTCACACCCTTCTACCAAAGGTGGCGTCCGTGTTGGGCGCAGCATTATTTTATCTAGGGGGGAGGGGTGTTGTGTCCCGTGCCTGCAGAAGCAGGCGCGGAAAGTTGCAAGAGTCCCGGGCATTTGCAAAAGCTGCCCGGGACCAGACTGAGCGGCGCCGGCCTTGCGCGTATGCGCAAGGCGGGAAAGGACTGCCTTGTGATTGGTTGGAATTGCCCGGGGATCGGAGGGTATATATAGAGGCTTGCGCGCCTCTGGGCTTGTCATTGTTCGCAGATTGGAAGCAGAGAATAAAGACTTGTTAGAAATGCTTCGTCTCAAGCGCCATTATTCTCCGGACTTAACAGTTCTTAATAAGTTTATGCAATCTTATTGCATGAGCTGAGCACATGAACTACTTTTTTTTGCTTCTTTGCACAATCTGCACTTTGAATAATTTGATTTTTCACTTCTGCTTTGATTGAATTAATTCAAATAGCATGCTCTTAAGCAGACAAAATCAAGCCTTCAGTTTCTTTCTTTTTTTTAGTATTCTAGTTGTAAGCCATAGTCAGGTTTTATAATATACTAATATTACTACAGGGTTATAATGCATAGTGAATAGTCATTAGCTTTTTTTGCTTTTCTGTCCGAACAGTCTAGTTCAGCTTGTGTTCGGTTAATAATTCCAGCAGTGTATAATATCACAGGTATGGTCCAGGAAGATTTGACAGATTTCAGGGTGTTTCTACCATTATTTTTTTCATTAGCACTTCTCTTTGGATGTATTCTATACTAATTATACTTTTAGCTTGTCCGGGCCTGATTTTGTCCAACTGTAAAATATCTAAAAATTTGTAGACCTTATCCTAATGGCCCTTGATGGTTTGGCCATTTAGCATTTCAATTCCATTATTGTTTGTGGTTGTACCCTGATTTATTGCTAATCCAGCATATTTCTCTAGGCCAAATGACAGATGTTGTTGTTTGATGGTGTTAAAGGTGTTGTCACAAGATCTAAGCTGTACCAAATAGAACTGCCTTTTGCAACGGACTGATTTTTTTTTGATGCCGATGATATTCAATATTTCTATTAGTAGTAGCATTACTATTATTTTCAAAGTCTGTGTATTCTGCAAAACCAATGTCTGGAAATGGTTAGTTTAAATATCTTACATCCTTCTCTTAAACTGAAATCAATCCCTGTTTTTTCTAACATCATTGGAATATTCACAATTCAATTTTACTGGACTTGGTTTCCTTTAATACTGATGTTCTAGAATCATCATCTATGGCCACTTCGGAAGTTTCATAAAAAATGGAGAATAGAATGAATCAAAATTAAGAGACTGAGCATGATTCAAAGCTAGGGCAAACCATTTCAAATATCTCAGAAACCAAACCAACTCCAGTATTCTTCTGATTTGGCTCCCAGTTAAATGAAACTGTAAAAGACAGCAAAGAATGCCAATGCCTACTTTCCACAAACACCAATGCTGAAAATATTATGATCAACTAACAGCAATTTTATCTCCAGTTGTTGAAACTGTAGGCATTACCCTCACTGCATTTTAATGAGTGTTAAACCTATTATCTTTTCAATACAAGTCATATGCTTAAACAATTGACTGCTAGCTTTGTTGACAATCTCTTAATAACCTTTCCACGAGTTAGAATGAAGATAAATGTGCAGTCTTATGCGGTTATGGTTAAATGCACTAGGACTTGTCTGTATTTGCTGTTTTGATTCAGCACATGGACAATTACTGGTTACAATTGTTTTTCTGCAGTCCTAACTATCCATTGGAATCTGTACATGTCCTGTTTGGTTCCTGTACCAAACCAGACAGTTATGGAAGTACAAATGACAGACTCAATAATTCCTCTGTAGAACTGTATCAGCAAGTCTTGGGGCAGTCTGAACTTTCTGAGTTGACGCAGGAAGAACATTCTTTGTTGTGCCTTTTTAATAATGGTTCTAATGTTAAGTGTCCATTTCAAATCCTGGGAGATTATAGAACCCAAAAACTTGAGGGACTCTACTGTTGATACTGTGCTGTCTAATTTAGTAAGAGGTGATAATAGGAGTGTTCCTTCTAAAAACTCTCATCTCTACAGTTTTAAGCATGTTTCATCTCCAGATTGTTCTGGCTGCACCAGTTGTTCTCTGGTTCCATATTTAAAAACTTAGTTATAAAGCTATTGAACAATAAATTATTCAAGCTAAGATAGAATGAATGCCAAAGTGAAAAGAAAAAATGAAAGGGAAGTGCCTCCCTGTGTAGATAAATGTGCTAGTTTTCAAGTACCCTATTCCCCCCATGTTCTTTCTCTCACACATTTTCTCTCTTTCTCTAAATTAGCAAAAACAGAGCTTTGGCCCTTTCAATACGTTGCTTATCTCTACTCATTGTCTACTTTATCACTGGAATCTGAAGCATATCCTTGCCTTCCATTTCCCACTGACAAGACCAGAAAGAAGATCTGCATTCACAATCCATGCTAGGAGTACAAAAAAATAAAAGAGATTTACATGGCTTGGCCACACAAACTGGTTCATGGAAAAGCAACTAACTATAGTGTCTGGTTGGGTGGGTGGCTGTGTATAAAATACAGTAGAGGACCTCATGTTTACAGTCTGTTAAAAATTAATGTGAACTTGTGATTCCTTGGAATTCCTTGAAGGCTGTACTTGGTCTAAATGTGACTTCTATTTATTATTTTATTTTATTTATTTATTTTTTTAATAATAATAATAATAATAATAACAACAACAACAACAACAACAACAACAACAACAATAATAATAATAATAATAATAATAATAATAATAATAATAATAATGTTGGAAGGTACCTCGGAGGTAATCTAGTCCAAACCCTATACCATTTTAGACAAATGGCTGTCCAGTATCTTAAAAACTTCACCAATTCTGGAGGCAGGTTGTTCCACTGGTTAATTGTTCTAACTGTCAGGAAATTTCTCCTTAGTTCTAGGTTACTTCTCTCTTTGGTTAGTTTCCATCCATTGTTTCTTGTCTTGCCTTCAGGTGCTTTGGAGAATAGCTTGACTCCCTCTTCTTTGTGGGTAACCTCTGAGATATTGGAACACTGCTATCATGTCACCACTCATCCTTCTCTTCATTAAACTAGACATACCCAATTCCAGCAACCATTCCTTATATGTTTTAGCCTCCAGTCTCCTAATCATCTTTGTTGCTCTTCTCTGTACTCTTTCTAGAGTCTCAATATTTTTTTTACATTGAGGTGACCAAAACTGGATGCAGTATTCCAAGTGTGGCCTTACCAAGGCATTGTAAAGTGTTATTAACACTTCACATGATCTTGATTCTATCCCTCTGTTAATGCAGCCTAGCACTGTGTTGGCTTTTTTGGCAGCTACAGCACACTGCTGGCTCATATTTAAATGATTGTCCACTAGGACTCCGAGATCTCTCTCACAGTTACTACTATTGAGCAAGGAACCACCTATACTATACCTGTGCATTTGGTTTTTCTTGCCTAAATGTAGAACCTTACTTTTTCACCATTACATTTCATTTTGTTAGATAGTGCCCAATGTTCAAGTCTGCCAAGATCCTTCTGTATCTTTTATGTATTCCATAAAGATTAACATTGGAGGGTAAGAATATATGATAAAACTAAATAAATCACTTTGTACAATACTGAAGGTATTTTCTGAAACTGCCCAAATGTTTATGTAATTAACTTTGAGAACTACTGAAGAATGGGTACACTTGGAGAATACTGGAGAAGTAACAGGTAGCTTGAGGAAGAATATAAGGATCACCCAAATCCATCTGTCTAAAATTAATACCGTGAAGATTCTAATGAAGATCACAAAGAGACTGATCTCTTGGTAATTACTGGAAATCAGCATGGATTTATCAAGAACAGGTCTTGCCAGATTAACCTTTCATCATTCCATTGATCAGATCATTTTTTTAGGAGATTGTCGGAATGTTGGAGACATGTCTTTATTACAGCAAAGCATCTGACAGAATATTCTGAGACATTCTAATTAGCAGACTAGTTGGATGGCATGAAAACTAAGAGGATACACAGCAGGCAGGAAAATTGTACTTCAAAAGTGGTCATCATGGTTCTTCATCAAACCCAAATAAGTTATCAAGTGGATTGACATAATGTTCAGCTCTGCTCTGTACTCTTCAATGTTTTTATTATTTTGTCAGATGAAATGCTAGAATAAAGTTTACAGACCACAAAAAATTGTATGAACACAAAAATAAAGGTAAAAACAGAAAGACAATTTATATGTGTGTGTGTTTAGATTTCTTTTATAAACATTTCATTATCATCATCAAGATAAAAATGAGGGTATAGTTACTTTTAGATTATTTATCATCTATCTATTGTGTCTATATCTATCTATCTATCTATCTATCTATCCCTACTATAAATACAATTAGCATTTTTGTCTCCTTTCCAAGTCATGGCCTGAAACCTAACTAAGTAGTGTTAATTAAATATTAGCCTTTAAATTAAAACAACAATACAACCTAAGCAATATCCATGAAATACAAAATATGTCATTAGTGGAAAATGTATAATCTTTTCTACTTGGCATTTAATTAATTTAACATTATTAATAAAAATAACACAGAAAGTACAAGAATATTAAGACATAATGGAAACAGATAGGACTGCTTTATTTACTTTTCTCTATAAGAAATATGTTTTCAGTTCTTTACTGATTCTGAAAGTAAGTAGATTTTTTACATTAATCACATTTTAAATTAAGAAGAAAAACTAGACTAGGGAATTCAGGAGGGAGGTGTTCTTTTGTTTTAGGGACACAGATTCAAAGAAAACACAGCACAACTAAACCATTCAAAAGAAAAAAAAAATTCCAGGCTACAAGAAAATTCTTCCTTTTAAAAATATTCTTTTTAAAATTGCACTTTAATTAAAGCTAAACTTTGGTGGAACCTTTTGGAAGACCTAAGGTTATGAGTCAGGATCCTCAGATTTGAAAAAATTCTCAGAATGCAGAATGCAGGATTTAACCCTGAGGTTAGGTTAGGTAAGAATGTTTTTGTTATTGTTGACATTTAGAGACTTTTTCATACAATTAAATATTAACTAAATCATAACTTTACATTTCCATTCAAGCATTATTGCAATAGAAGACCATAAATTATATATTACAAAAGATGCATGTCAGTACTTCATTTGTATTAAAATAGGCGAACAAGATAAAAATGAGCATTTCTATTCATTTATTTTGTTTAAATATTAATAAGTCTAGCCATAATAAAATACAAGCATAAAAATACAATATTGATAGTAAAACATTGATATAAAAATGGGAAAAGGTAGCAATACATAAAAGTATAATTCAGCAATATAAAAATCATATCTAAAACCCTAGAATACCCTGTATTTTAATGACAAAAATATTCAGACTTTATGATGGAAACAAATAGTATTACTGAACAGAGCACAATAGTCAAGACTGCAAAAAGTAAGAGTAAATTGAACAAAAGTTTTTAAAAATACAAGATGAACAGAAAAGTTTCCTTTCTCTGTTCTTCTTGACAGTAATAATTGAGGGTTATCATTAACTCAATGTGATTTTCTTGGAAGAATATTACTGGAGGGGCTTTGAATATTGGTATAGTTGAAGAACCAGAAGAAACACTTCAGTAGACAGAACCAATTCACATCTCTTCTGTATATTCTCCAAAGGATACAACCAACATCTTTACATGTTCATTGGGCACAAAGTCATTTGATTCTCTCCATCCCTCTTTCTTGCTGTACCTTTATTTTATATCCCAGGCTATATCTGCTTGCCTCATTGCTAGAATAGGCAAGCAACCATTGCTGGACAACACCATCTATAATATTCTATACACCAGCAACATAAGCTTAGGTTGCATTTTCCCCAAGTGTACTATTTCATGTGATGTTGGATTCAGGGAACCTCTGATAAACACCTCAATTTGTTTCAGTTTAAACCTATCAATTCATTGGCCAGTTTGCAGAAGAAGGAATGCCTCTTCAACTGAATCATGCTCTCTAAAACTTTTAAGCCTACATTTATGGTGACTGCTGTAATAACATAAAGGTTATTCCTTGTAAACAGAACATTACTGATTTAAAATGTGTGGGATTATTTAAAATCACTTTTTCTTTTTTTGAGCTTCCAGCTTTTCCCTCCACACAATTTTGTCTTATTTATAAGTATATTTACACATTTTGTATGGCTGTAGTATTATAATTATCATTCTCATCTTCTCTACTATTCCCTCTTATTGTTATCATTATTATTATTATTAATCATATTAGTTTAATGAAGAGAAGGACGAGGGGTACATGATAGCCGTGTTCCAATATCTCAGGGGCTGCTACAAAGAAGAGGGAGTCAAGCTATTTTCCAAGGCGCCTGAAGGCAGGACAAGAAGCAACGGATGGAAACTAATCAAGGAGAGAAGCAACCTAGAACTAAGGAGAAACTTCCTGACAGTTAGAACAATTAACCAGTGGAACAACCTGCCTCCAGAAGTGGTGAATGCTCCAACACTGGAAGTTTTTAAGAAGAGACTGGA
>NW_015387440.1:98013-100470 GCF_001527695.2 Protobothrops mucrosquamatus | reverse complement strand
AGTTATAGCAAAGGTAGTTGAATCCTGTTTCTGTCTGTTGCTTCACATGATAGCAATTGTCTTATCCTTTGCATAAAATGCAACTGCTCTGAGTCTGCAAATATCCCAGGATATTACTTATAGCACAAATATAGTGTGATAAACCAGGAAAATTAGGCTATCTAGGCAACATAGCTTTGCAAATATAACTCTATTTTAGAATGAAGGACTGCTAGTAAGATGCAAATAAATTCTGAAAAAGATCCTGTAGTGGACCAAATTTCTAAAGTGCTTATTACGGTACATTAGAAAAAACTCATATCCATACTTTGAATTTGATTTCTGTTTTTCTTATTGTTATTCTCATTTCCATTAGTGGTGATTCGTGGGAATAAATGTGTGAATAAATAAATAAAATATTGATAAATGTGTGTTTTAGTTATTTGCTGAGCTTACTGTCAACTCCAATCATGGTAAACTCTGGATATATATCCAATATAGAAATTGGGGTAAAATGAAACATAAAATAGTAAAAAAAAATTAGTTTGCAATTGCTTACTTGTCATTTTATTTGGAAGTCCAAAAATCGGGATTTTGATATGCTTTTTTCAAAAATTATCTTACAGTTTTGAAAAAATATAGCTCAAGGGGGGTTGGAGGGTTTTTTGGGTTTTTTTGCAAAAAGGAAAGGGAATATTGTGTTAAGTAGTGAATTGGACCACCAATAAACATTTAGCAATATTCGTTCAACTAAACTCATTGTCTATATTTGTACAATTAATGTAGCTGTGTAATGTAAAGCAAAATTAATGTAGCTGTGATTTACTTCATTACCTCAATTTTATGTGCTCCATGCAAAAGCCTTGCATACACAGGCTTCATTTGCTCAGCCAAGGTGGATCAATATGCTATCAACTCAGTCTTGCTCCCAGTTAAGGAGGGAGAAATATATAATCTATCAGAGCCATTCCCATTCATTTGAAATATATTTGTACTAAATGATTCTTTAAAAGAAAATATATTTTTCTGCCAAAGGATCAAGTTCAATTATTGACAAAATTAAAATTGTTCTGTTCTAAAATGCATTTGGTTAACATAAATGTACACTTATCATAACACTTTAAAAACAGCATTGTTCAGACATTAAAATCTATGTCATATTTTTATTGTATGAATTTTTTTCCAGTGTCCACTGATCACACAGTTAATTAACTTTTCAGCAGTCATAAACCCATGTGACTTTGAAAATCCGCTTCAAAATACTTACATCAAGCATTACAGAAGGCCGGGGAGATATTTTCCAGGAGTGACATTTCTTTTCCAAAGTACTGACTTTATAAAATCATGAAGAGCAACATCTCTTTAACAAATGAAATTGTACAATGACACAGTTATGTTTGAAATTAAGAATGGACTTGTGGTGCTTAATGACAATAAGTGGTGCTATCTGAACAGGGTTTGAGGTATAATGAGGTTTATTAAACATTATACAAGCTTATTACACATTTTATAATAAGTAAATAAGTAAATAAGTAAATAATAAGCTAATGCAGATTGGGTTAGATGCAGATCAAATGATACATAAAACATCTCATTGAAATATATAGTTTACCTCAGCCTATTCACTTAAATTATAGTGATTTCAAAGGGGCAATTCTAAGTACCTCTATACTGGGATTTAACCCATTGCCAGAGAGGTTCCCCCTTCCCATGTGTCTAAAATTACATAACTGCACAACCAAGTATAGCTGAGCAGATGAGTATATAGTAGTTATACCATATGGCTCTATATTTTCCTTAATATTCAATAAAAGTCAATAATATTTTTCTATAGTTAATTTACTGTACGTTTTCTTCATTCCTAGGATCTAGCTGATCGATAATCCTTTCCAAACCTCTTCCAATCAATTCATAGAAGTCCTGGAAGTTTGATTGTTTGTTTGTTTGTTTGCTGCCTGTTGCTAATGTAAGCAATTTTGGTTACTTGCCGGTTAATTTCTTGGCATATAATTGTTTGTCTCTATCTATTTATATATCTATCACTGATATTATCTTGATGAATTTATTAGAACTTCTTATGGTGTATTCAATGAATTAATTAGAATTTAGGACTTCCGGTGGCAGGCGACTTCGCTGGACGCAGCTGTTTGCTGCTCCCTCCTGTTTCCGCGTAAAAGCCATTTTGACAGCCTGCATCAGCTGTCAAACGGCTTGATACCTTTCCCCTGGGCATAGGGGGATAGGTGAGCTGCCCGAGGTAGGAGTTGAGTTCCCGAGTTGTCCCTTGTGGACGATGTAGGTGAGAACTCCTCCGGAGCCCCGGGCTTCTCCGCGATCCAGGACGCCTTCGCCGTAGCGAAGCTAGAAGCCGCCGCCACCGCTGCAACTTAAAGTTAACTGTGAGTTTGCCTTGTAAGCAGACGAACCGACCCTGGAAGTCTGTTTTGTATTTTTGGACTATACTCTAACTTGGATAAT
>NW_015387440.1:94831-97581 GCF_001527695.2 Protobothrops mucrosquamatus | reverse complement strand
TGGTTGCTGAAGGCAACCGTTTGCAAAGTGCTTCTTGGAATCCTGGTCTGTTCGTCTTGTTTGCAACGTGTTCCTGTGGACTATTTCCTTCCTTTGGACTTGAGTTTTGCTGTTTGTGTTTTGGACTTATTGACAGGTTTGTCACCCAAATAAAAGGGATTTTGTTTTGTTTTAAAGTCTCCAGCCTATTGTATCAGCAAGGGTTTGGTCCTTGTGCCTCTAATAAGGACGGCAATAGGCTGGGATAGAACAGCCACCGTGATGGGGCTGACTTTCACATGGATCAGCGTGGTCCGGCCCACTGGCCAAGTAGGACTCACGCTGGGCGTGTCAAGGCGCTCGTCACCCGGGGAAGAGGTAAAGTCAATGTGTCCGTAATGCACAGTTCAGTGGCCCGTATGGTGACGAAATCTCACGTGTCTTACTTTAGTGGCGATGGTCAGGTCCTAGTGAGCAACCACTAGATGCAGAGTGGCAGAAGGCTAAGGTGAAGGAGTGCTAAGTGGAAAGGCCTGCTGATTTAAGTTGAAAGAAATTTCAAATGAAATTGGAAAATATCCACTAGATGTTGGTCTCTTTGTACAGAGTGAGGCCCAGCTGCGTGTGAGGAGATCAAAATGGCGCCGGGTGAGTGGTGGTGGGGGCAATTGGTGAGGGAATCCAAATTAAGGCTTGCTACTGTAATGAAGAGTTCTGGTCGTAGGTGCGGAAAGCTAGCTTTGACTGACCAGTATTGGTGGGGATGATGGGCTCTACGAGTCACGGACTACTCCCCCTCCAATATCCAGGCCTCAAGGGTAAGGCTTGTCAGTGCCAATAACGGTCATCTCACGGTGCGCCAAAATGGCGGCCGCGCTCCAAGAACGGAAAAAAAAGGCAAGGTCCTGAGGCTTTGGGCTTGGAATGGCCAATCGCTGCTCTAAAGAAGGCTCTAGGAGACACGCAGAGAGCAGTCTGCCTCTCCCCCTGATGTAATTAAGTCTTTGAAAGAGTTTGGTGATCCGCACCGAACAGCTGAGAGGCGCAGCGGCCACTACGCCTCTCGGCAGCTGCTGCAAGTCCGGAGTCGAAATTGAAAGAAAAATGCCAAATCGAGTCTCCCTCTCCTCCTGGAGAACAGCAGCGAGTTTTAACCCTCGCACTGTAAGTAGGTGCCTATCTGGTTTCGAAGGCAATTAAGGGTTCCTGAAGCAAGACTAATCATGATAGATTAACGGCCAACAAAATGGGGGCCGCAGCTCAACTTACGGAGCTGACAGCTAAGGGAGGCTTCAGGGAACAGAGCTCCTGGAGGAGAGCCGGACAGAAGCTAGATAGCTGCTGGCTGCCCTGTCAGAGAGCAAACTCTAACGGAGTTCTAAAACCCTAAAACTTTGGGAGAACAGCGTTCCCAAAGTGGAAGCTGTAGCTCCCTGTGGAGCTGACAGTTAAGGGGGGGGATGGTTTCAGGTGGTAGAAACCTAAGGAGTTTAAGAGAAAGGTAGGACAGAAGCTGTGTAGCTTCTATTTCTTTCCCCTCCAAGAAGAATCCATTAATGGGTTAGCAGGAAAATATTTCCCTTAAGTCAAACCTGTTAGAAGTCAAATTTTTTGGGAGTCAAAATTATCACGTCCTCATGGGTGAACAGACTAAGTTGAAACTGGGAGGTACCAGGCAAGGACGGGCATGACAACTTTGACAACCTAGTCTGATTGGGCAGGAGGACTGAAATAACCCATTGGTGAATTCTTCATCCATCATGCTGGAGAAGGGTGGGTTTTCTTAACAAGAGAGGTTTTGGACTAAAACTAGAAAGACTCAAGTCCCACATAGAAACTCACAAGGAAACAATGAGCTAGTCATTCTCTTTTAGATCCAGCAGAGTTCTATCAGAGAGAGAGAGAAAAGTCAATTTAAAACTTTTAAAGCTCCTAGAAAAAAAGATGGGATGGATAGATGGGTGGATGGAATGAAGGAAGGTAGGTTGGTTGACCTGCTTGTTTAGGAAAACTTGCACTTTGTCTATGTACAGATTTATCTTTGCGTTCTTTCTATCTTTAAAGGTAGCAAGTGCTTCAAATCTCCAGTGTGTTTGTAGTGTAAAATGGACAATTGCTTTCACTTTGTCCAAGGAATTAAGGGAGGGAGGAAGAATCTTTCCATAGTGAAAAATAGTCTTAAATTTAATATGTATGTAGCAATTAACAATGAATAAAAATAAATTCCTTTGACTCTAAAAATAAACTTGGAATTTCCTCGGAAATGTCAGTATCGACATTAGTGTTACTTTCCAAACGGATAGGTCACTCTTAATTTTTTTAAATTAAAAATTCAAAAGGCTTGCTGACCCTTTTCTGTTCTCCATGGAGTTACTACAATGTACAGACCACATTATTACAGGGACTCACTAAAGACAGCACTGGGATAATTTATTCTGTCTTTCAGTTCTTTGTGAATCATTTCATTATAGTATTGTAAGCAACAGGAAAGGAATCATAAAGTGAACTGATAAGAGATAAGGGCTTGAATGAATTGGTGACATGATATGTCAAGAGAAACTTTACCTAGAATGATGGTTTAACAGCAACTTATTACAAGTCATTGTCAGCTATATTGTTACAACCTTTAAAAATCTTATTCAATAGAATTATGTTGGGAGAACAAATACCTCAGTCTTGGACAAGAGCCTTTATATCTTTGATACCGAAGGATGACAAAGAAATTTTGGAACTTAAAGATTATAGACCTATCTCCTTGTTGAATGTGGATT
>NW_015387440.1:79096-92768 GCF_001527695.2 Protobothrops mucrosquamatus | reverse complement strand
TTATGTAGAATAATATTTTGTGGAGTTAGGGATATTAATAGTAGTTTACTTTTAGTTGAATAGTATCCTGGGATTAGGTTTGGGAAGTCCGGGGGGTGGGGGGTGGGGGGTGGGGCTTTTATTATAGCATTGTGATGTACTTGTGATGTGTTCTTTTTTATGATGAAAATAATAAAAATTTATACTTGGAAAAAAAAAAAAGAATTTATGACCTAGATCAGGGGTGTCAAACTGCTGATCCGCGGGCCGGATGCATCATAGTGAAACTCCATCCACCCCATTGCCGGCAAAAATGGCAAAAAAAAGTCGCAATATATCGTGACACGTCACGTGACGTTGCGAGTTTGACACCCCTGACCTAGATCAACTGGTTCTCGTGACAGTAGTAGAGGTGATCTCTGGTGCATAACCATTAAAAAGATATGCAATAGCCAAAATCTTCTGGGATAACCAAATTATCTCTTGAAATCTCATATGTTGGAGTTCCTGCCAAACTTGCTCAAGATTCAGAACTCCAAAACTTTTGGAAACTTTATGATCTTATATTAACCTTTGCTTAAAACCAAATCAATAATGTGAATTTGACATTAGTGTTCTGCAGAAGCATCTGGATATCTCATGATAGCCATAGGTATTTCATTACTTATCTATGATCCCTAAAAGCTTTAAATAACAATTTAGTGCTTCAAATAAAGCTGGGATAAATGATAGAAGAGATATAAAACTTAAACTTCCAGAATACTAATCATTATGTACACATAAGACTAGACAGTTAACAAAAGAATACATTTGTTTTAAGAAGGCACCATTTCTAATACAAAAGAAACAAAGCCTACTAGCATCTGTTCCAGTTAGTACAACTGCCACATTTGAAGCAGAAGGTTGAAGCTGTGCCAAATAGCAGATCCGATTTTTCAGGGAATGTCTATTCAGACACTACCCAAGGGAATTTTGAGTTTTGTTAACAGACTTATTTCATGTACCATGACAGCTGAAAATTAAAGTAACCTGCAAGTTCTGGGAATCAAAGTCAAGGAATACTGAGAAAAAAATAAGACTGAGATTAAGAATCAAGAAAATCAGATTAATGACAATAGGTACAGGAACCTGCCTTAGAACTCATTGTGAGATTTTTGAAGGGATGAATAGCTTCTGCCTTTCATGATTTTAAGTATTTCCTGAAGAAAATCTATCTATGTGATCTCTAAAATCAACACCAACTTGATGGCACATAATCAAAGAAATGCTATTCCAACTGATGTTGACTCAGCCGCTTTGAATTCTTAATTAATTAAATTCACTATATACATTCAAAATATTTATATCAAATACATATAGAGAAATTAATTATGATGACAAGACCATATCTTAACTTTCAGTGTGGAGAGGTGAAAATCTGAAGATCTATTTTGTTCTTCCTTCTGGGAACAATTCTTATTTTGTTTGATGTTGGAATGGTTCCAAAATGTTTTCAATACGAGTAGAAAAATTGGGAGTGTTTGTGCTTTATACAAGATGACTAAGGGATGCTCGTTGTGTCCAAAGTTTCATTTTACAACCATCTGCTTCCCACTCTTCAGTTAAATCCCAAGAGAAAGCATGATGAGTGAATTCTTTCCAAGAGGACTTCTCTGATAAGGAAGTTGGGTAACCAGAAAGCTAAAAACTAACAGAAGGATATGTAATAGAAAAAAAGAAATGTCAACTGCCATCTTGCGACAATAAAATAAACTCAAATTGCACAGTAATCTTGGAATGGAGAGAAAACAAAAGCTTCTTTTATGGGGGAAAAAGCTTTTGAGAAATAGGAAGATAGATTTTGATGCACTTCTAAGAATTCTTCTAAGAGTTCCAAGATGGGTGGGTGAGCCTTATATACACAATTTATATCTTATCTTATATAGCCAGTCTGTGTGTCTGAGCTGTGAGGCTCAGCATTACCCTCAACTGCCTTACAAAATCCCAAGAAATTTAAAATTAGTTCTCATGAGTTGGTATGAGCCCTTTCAACCACACCAATGGTTGTTTCTCACAGCTCCCTAATGCACATAGGAACATACCCTGGCAACTAATTTACCCACCCCCACCCCACGTCTCCGTATGGATGGCTTTGCCTCATCCCCATTCCATACTGAGATAACATCAAGCTGTCCTTACTGTTCTAATTTTAAATGAATATTTTCTCTTTTTTCCTGAGGGTCTTTTTTGTGGATATAATCTATCGCACGTTACTGATGAGATGATTGCTTGGCAGAGGGGGAGGCACATTGCCAGTTTCTATTGGTCATTTTAGTTTGGACATGTCACTTCTGCCAATCATTGGGAACTGCCTTCTATGGTAATTTTGTCTTAGGCTTCAGGAGAGACATGCCAAGTTAACCTCACTGCCAAGTCATAGACAGTCTTAAAAATACCTGCTTTACAAATATGTGTGGAAGGTCAAATTGAAAATGAAAGTCATGTCTGTCAGTTGTGCAATGTTGATCCCATCACCATTATATGACTTAAGAGTTTCTGCTGCTTCTATTTATAAGGATTCATGTGCCCATAATTTTTACCGTCTTTATTGCTTTGGAGTCTGGTGATACCATTTCATTCATGGCCATCTACAAGCTATTTTCAAGAAGCCATAGAGATAGAACGAGATTCTCTGCCATTCCTGCATTTCCCCTATAGCAATAATCAAAGGCTGAATATTCTCACTTCATTTTATGTTCCTCCTTCTCACTTGCAACATAGCAACCAAACTACAGTATTTTAGGTTAAGGGATTACACCTCTCCAGAAGAATATTAGACACACATTCAGAAATAACATGAACAGAGATGGAGATTTCCCTGTCCATGACCTATCCATCGAACAATTTGGCACGTAGCTTAGCACACCCTTCCAAATATCTACCTGCATTTGTCCCACCTGAGAGGGATTGACATCTGAAAAAACTTAGCAGTTGAAATTTCAAGTTAGCATCTTCTCCCAGTGTTATTAATGTTTCAAAACAGTGCTGGTGCCAAAGTTTATACTGGCATTTTTTCTGCTTACTCAAGGATTAGCAGATAGCACTTTAACATGGTTGTCTAAAGAGTCATATAACTGTGCAGGGAGAAAGATACTTTGAAGCTGATGAGGGCATGCACACAGAGCCTGTCTCCAATTTCTTAAACAAATGGGTCTTTTCCCAGGACTTAACGGCTGATTCTGGGAAAAGATGCAGCTGCTTTAATGAATTCCCTCTCAGAAATGATTTAACTCACAAAGAAGAAGTTATTAGATCCAGGTCTGCTGAATTTTAATTCTCATAATCCCCAATCAATAGTGTGTCCTGGGAATGAAGGCACTGAAATCCAACACACAGAGAATATGCCAGGTTTGGGGATTTTGTTTCAAAATTCACATAACAGGATTTCTGAGTGAAGTGGCTGCAATCCCTTTGGCAACATCTGACTAGCATTTCCCAACTGTCCCTGCCACATTAGTTATTCAGCAAGCAATCCAATTGCTATGTAAAATATCCCAGATTTACAGAAAGTATCTGGAAAACGTATCTGAGGAATTGAGTATTGCAATTTAATATAGTTTCACATACACCTATCAGATAATAATAATATAATGTTTTGGATTATAGACCCAGTTGCCAAATGCTGTAATAGAAGAATTAAACAAAGGATAAATAAAATGGAAGTTAACATTAAAAAAATGTATATACAGTAACACTTTGAAACTAAAATCTGGTGGAAGTGTCCTTATCCAGGTTAAGTTCTTTTAGGTCTTCTGTCATCCTTTAAGAGTGGGCAGCATGATGCACATCACTTGCTATTCCCATGTCTCATTCTCCTGATATAATTTATATACTTGCTTTTTGTTGTGTATTATTGTTGCTGTTATTATCATGTTGCCTGCCCTCTAAAACAGCATCCACCACTCAAGTATGATTCAGTCTTTGAACACCTGGCTTTGCTCCCAGATCTGGAATTAGGCTGGTTGTCAAGCTTCCATCAAGTGTTTTTTTGTTTTGTTTTGTTTTCTGCTGTGTTGGGTGTGTACTCTCTGGACATATATTTTTTATTCCTCTTCATTTTTCTTTGGTTGTTTTTTACTTTTAAAATGTAAGCCCTTCAGATTCATCTGGGAGTCTCATGATCTCTAAATCCAAAATAAAGAATCTGAATCCAAACTAAAGAACAAATATTGCTGACTACTAAGTTGTATGCATTCCAGTCTCCAGCATGACCAAACAATAAAGCAACACAAGAAAATGTGTTAAAAGAGCAGAAACATTAAACATGAAAATATAAGTATCATAGTGCAAGATAAGAGTGCCAGTCTGCTGTAATGGTTAAGGCTGGAGTTGGGGCTCCAGTGCCCCACCAGCACCTGTAGTAACTTTGGATCAGTTTCTTTCTCAGTCCTAGGAAGAAAGTAAATGGCAAACCTACAAGAACAGTCTTAAGAAATCAATGCCATGTAGTCAATACTACTTTTATTGCAACAACTACTGTAACAGAATATTGCAAATCTGAATCTGCTTCCCCATCTTTCTCTTTATCTTCATGTGAATTATGGAGGGATTTGTCTGAGATGTTTTCTCAAGTTACTCAAGTTCCAATATCTCAGGGGTTGCCACAAAGAAGAGGGAGTCAAGCTATTCTCCAAAGCATCTGAGACAGAACAAGAAGCAATGGATGGAAACTAATCAAGGAGAGAAGCAACCTAGAATTAAGAAGAAATTTCCTGACAGTTAGAACAATTAATCAGTGGAACAACTTGCCTCCAGAAGTTGTGAATGCTTTATCACTGGAAGTTTTTAAGAAGGACAATGGTTTGTCTGAAATGGTATAGGGTTTCCTGCCTGAGCAGGGGGTTGGACTAGAAGACCTACAAGATTCCTTCCAAGTCTGTTATTCTATTCTGTTCTGTTCTGACCTGGGCTCAGGCCAGCCCTCTTTATCTTACCGTTGCTTTGGTAGGTTTTCCATTTGTCCTTCAAACTCATTCCCTCTACAATAAACCAGGTTTGATTTCATTTTTTTAAAAAACTTGGGAAGTATTTTGTTCAGGCCAAAAAGACCTTGTGGTGTCACAAAGAAGCATATTTGTAACAATCTCTGATTAGTAAAGGCTAACAGAGCTTTTAGATTGCTGCCATTTCAATCTTTTGTAGCAACAATTTTCTCTTGAACACATGCAGAAGAAGACAACAGTTCTCATCCTGTTATTCATGGCCCCAGAATTGTTATAGCTTCGGTTCTTTAGGCATTGAATGAGGCAGTGTTGAAACAGCAAACAAGTTTATTAATTCAGAACAGAAGCAGCCCTAAAGGCTGCTTCACAGCTATTTATACAGCTAGCCTCTAGATGGCAACCAATAGGTTTAAAGTAACAGTTTCCCGCCCCAAATCTCATTATCAGTTTGGAGACAGCCAGTCTGGCTTTCAGTAACAGCAACTGTTAAACAATACAGCAATGTAGGTCAGACATTAAGCAAGTGATTTAAAACAGTTGTGGCCAATACATTACAAGAATAATGAAAATACAGGATTGTCCTGCCTTTAATGAAACTTACTACTTGAAATAAAAGAGAGAAAGCAAGTGAGCAAATGAGATATTAATCACTTCAATGGATTCCATACTGTCTTTTCTTCATTTTTATTTCTTTTTATAGAAGCTCACAGGTTTTTGAAAAAGTTTTTAATGAGGTTTGCCATACCAATGTCATTATAGACCATAGCAGTAGAACCCCATTCTGCCTTCCTTTTCCTAACTGATTAGAACTTTGTCCGGGGGGGGGGGGAGAAGTGATTGACTTTTGAATAATTCCGCACATTCCCTTTTATCTCTAATTGCTTCTTTGCCAGTTGCTTACTATACCTTGCTCACAGGGATGACTGTGACATTTTTCATCAGTTCTGGACATACATTGGAGATTGTCAATCTTTCTTGATGCAAGATGAATTAACACACACAGTCAAGGTTTGTAAATTGCACAGCGCTAAGCTCCTTCAAAGGCTCTTCAGATCTATTCATTCTAGATTTGTGATGCACTTTCGCTGATATTAAATGAAACTCTCTTTATTTTGGCTGCCATAGTTCCTTCTTATTGAAGTACAATGAGTTGTCTGTCAAATAAATGCATTTCACACCAACAGCAGGCATTGAAAGCTCTCCTTTTACCAATCCATGTATTGTGGTACTCATCACAAGAACTGCATTCCACTGGTAGCAGGGGTTGTCCAGTGTCCCCTCTTTTTTGCTTCTTCTTTTTTTGGGGGGGGGTTAACAAGCATCCCTGCCAACTCTCTGCTTTTGAACACTTTTCTTTGTCAGTCAAAGCTCAGCATCTCCTTTATAGGGCTTTCTACAATGTTTTTGAAACATACTTTTCTCTTTAGCTTTTCCTGTATTTGGAGATACAGCCCCAATCCATAATCCCTGAATAACAGTCATTTCCCACCTAAGAATTGTTTTGAGGAACATTTAGAGAAGTTATGTTCACCAACAGGTGTTTGTGAAAGATAGCAAAGACTTCTGAAATTATGGAACATAGTGAAGATGAAAGGTCTTGCTGCTGCTTTTCAAACTCCATCCAGATTGTCCACTGAGCAGATCAACTCTGCAATTTCCTGCTGGCCATTGACCGTGTTTCCTATTAAATAAATAAATCTGCAGATATACAGTGGAAATGAGGGCTATGCAACATTTCAAAGTCTGAGTAGCACTTAATATATTCAAAACAGGCAATGATGCAAAACAAGTGGTACTATATTCCACAGTGAACAACAGATATTTTTTTTTTATAGATTTGGAAGTGAGATTTGTGTTCATAATGTTTTTATAATGTTAAAGCTAGCTGAAGTAAAGTTTTTATCAGATTCGTTTGCCCATAATGTTGGGAACCCATACCAGTAAAATTAAGCAGTTGTAATCAGAGAGGGAATCCATAGAAGGGTATCAGAAGCCACATATAGTCCTGGTCCTCAGATTATCTGCCCAGTGTAGGCTGTCTATCTATATATATTATCTATAGTCTAGAATGGTGCCCATAAGATCTGATGCACTTCAATTTCCATAATTCACAGCCAGCATTGAATTATCAGAGACAAAGTCCAAAAGATGTTCAGCAACAGAAGGAAGAAGATAAACATGTATATATAAACATAAGAAATAGCTGGATCAAAATCTGTTATGGTAGAATTGTATCATACAGAAATTCCTGAAGTATTTTCAAGACAATGAAGACAAGAGGATTATTATAAAGTTCTAAGATTAAAAATAGCCCTGGCAGTCCCAAATTATTTTTATCATGAATAACTAACATTTCAAAAAAAAAAAGTGAACAGTAAAGTCCTTTGTTATTTAATGTACATTTTCTGTTCTCTGTACATTTAATGTACATTTTCTGTTCTCATTCTAATTCATCTTAACTTATTCTTAATGCTTCACTGATCTTTTTAAGTTTTGGTAGTTTTCTGTGGATCTTTATTCTAGTCTATTACAATTATTCTGAGTTCTCTACCATAAATTCACTACACTTTCATCTGGCCTTAATCACTTCAGTGTTATCTTGTATTTTGTAGTCCTTTCTTCTTTATCTGCAGCAAAATTTTACTCTGCTGACATTTTACTTCATCATTAACTTACCAATTCCTACACCTATTTTTAGTTTTACTTAATTCTTATCAAGTTATCCTATCTATCTGCCTGCCTATTTCTTTTTGTGCAGGTAGACCCATTCTATTTGTGTCTCAAAATAGCTCTCTACCATCTCTTTCACCCTGTCTCACCCTTTTATCTTCCAAGGCTGGTTACTACTGTTAGGTTTGTGGTTGTCAAGATAGCTGCTCTGGACATGGCTCACTGTCCAGACTCACCAGCTTCAATGCAGATTTCCCAGTTGGGTCTCAACTGCTGAGAGGGGCAAGAAACCAAGAATGACACAATGAATTGCTCAGAGTAGTTCCTTGTCTGCTGTTTACCTATAACAGAAATCTTGGCAGACCAAAACATGTTCTGAATAACGATCAGATAAAATCTTGTGAAAGTCTGGGGAGGATCCCTTCTGAGCCTCTTTCTGCTCACCAAGGACTCGTGACTGCATTGCCTCTTAGCTCCTGGGGAAAGAGTCCCTCCCCTCCTGCAACTCAGTTCCAGATTCACCACAACTGCTTTGTCAGACTGTGAAGACAACTGAAAAACTGTGCTGCCCAAGAAAGAAATAAAGGCTGTCCCTGGTTTCCATTCTTGTCTTTCTCTTCTCTTGAAACATAGCTTTTCAACACTGACCCTCTTACTCCTGTAAAGCTGTCTCTGTTCTTTTCCTTTTTCCCAGTTCAGGACTTACCTGGGATACTGATAAGAGTGGGGCCAGTTGTGGATATCATTTTACCTTAGGAGTAGGAAAAACATATTTATATAAAATACAACTTCTTTATATTTCTTACTTTTTTCTTCACTTCTTTTTTATGTTCCCTTACTATTGCAATCATTTCTTCTTTCTCCTTTAAGGAGAAGGACAGTGGTGGGATTCAGCCAGTTTGCACCACTTCGGCAGAACCAGTAGCTAATTTTTTTGTTGCCCAGGCCCAGAATCGACTTCCAGAAGCAGCATCCACACAGAGAACCGGTTGTTCACATATTTGAATCCCACCACTGGAGAAGGGTCCATGCTCTGAAAAGCCCAGCCTTTCTTCTTACTTGAGTTTATATGCAGACTGTGCAACACATGCATCAAGTAACTTCACTGCCTAGTTATGAGGTACACAGAAGCCTCTTTCTTGTAGGAACAAATAACGTCATGTCCTATATATAGAAGGACATTCAAGCTACAATGTCTGAAGTGATATAATACTTTTTCCTCAATGCTGTAAAACTACAGAGACAAAAGATAATCTCAAAGGTTATTTCATAGCTACTTTTTCTTTACTTATACACTCTTATTTACTAGAATTGTTTTTTTCAAGAAGCAAACTATCCCCCCCCCCCATTGAAATAGGATGCAGAGAGAAGATGGGAAGAATCAAATGAACATTCTGCCCTCAGGCTTCTCAGAATTTTTAAAAGCTTTTGGGCATACAAGAAACCATTTTCTTATATAAGAAAAAAATGTGATTTGTATGTTTGGAAGAGAGAATGTCTAAAAAACAATTTTACTTTGAGAAATATGGGTTTCCGGACAGCAAGCTTCTAACGATATCAATCAAAACGCATTCTACAGCTATTCCATCTTAACAGATGCTCTTTGGAAAGAAAAAAATGACACAAGAAGTGCTGTGAAAAGGTAGGAGTGATACAAATGGAAATGAACACCATCTGGGCATTTAGAATTTTGTGAATAAGGTAGAACAATTGCATAGTAAAACTCTTGTTTGGAATTATAGGATATCTGAATCCCAAACAACAAATAAGTGACCAAATATTTCAGATAAAAACATCTGAAAATTACCATGTTACTTCTGATTTCTGATTTCAAATAAAGGTCTATAAATATTTTGCAACCACCTTTAGTGGTGGGACCTGACATAAAAAGCAGACAGGTTCAGAATAATAAAAGAAATTTGAATCTGTGTTAGTTATTTAAATTTATCTGGAAAATGCCTACAATATTCAGGTGTTTGGGAATTTTAGGTGATTGCAAGAGCAAGAAGCAGCTCAAAGTTGTCAAGTCTCTATTCTTTATCATATCTCCGAGACCGCCTTCTGCCTCAGATTACCTCCCATCGGCCAGTACGCTCCCACAGAGTGGGTCTCCTCAGGGTGCCGTCAGCCAGACAGTGCCGGCTGGCGACCCCCAGGGGGAGGGCCTTCTCGGTGGGAGCTCCCACCCTCTGGAACGAACTACCCCCAGAGATCTGGGTGATCCCGGATCTCCCTTCCTTCCGCCGCGCCCTTAAGACATGGCTATTTCAACTAGCAGGACTGGCCTAAGGGGTAATTTTTAGCGGGGTTTTTAAAATAATTTTAAATTACAAAGGCCAATCTAATATTTCATTTTAATTATGTTTTTAACGATAGTATTGTGGTATTTTTTGTATTTGTTTTTATCAGGCTGTCAGCCGCCCTGAGTCCGCAAGGAGAAGGGCGGGGTAAAAATTCAATAAATAAATAAATAAATAAATAAATATTATCATTTTGATTACTTAATTCAATTAATTCTGTCTCCAAATAAGTATGGGATTTAACAGATTTGCGCAAAGACATCAAACAAAATTCCTACTAGTTTTAGGCAGGAGGTAAGAAATTCTATTATATATCACCTGCACTGTTTGTCTTAACTGCCCAGACTAGATGATAAGAATACTTTCAAATCCCATCTCTTTTAAATGGAGTAAATCCTATAACTACTTCTTCAAGATCCAAAAGGACTTTCTAAGTATGAACATTCAAGGTTGTTGAAAATTAGCAGTTCAGTAAAAACAATTTCTGCAAATCCCACTTTCTGATCAAACTTTGAAAGAAAGGTTCAGACTTGTAAAACATTATTATTAAAACTTTGGATTTAGCATATACTGTAAGTAATAGTTTAAAATTAGGAAAGCCTTAGATCAGAGGTGTCAAACTGCTGGCCCACGGGCCGATTGCATCATGTGGAGGCCGTGCCTACCCCAACTCCGGCAATGCAAAAAAAGTCACAATACATCGCGACACGTCATGTGATGTGGCGAGTTTGACACCCAGGCCTTAGATTCCAATCTACACTCCCACCCTTCCTTTTTATTTGTTTCCAACATTGTCTTCAAATGCTATTCAAAACAGCTGATTTGTCATGGTCTGGCTAATCCTTTTAAATCACAGTCTTACGTTACATGTTATAAAGCTGACAGGAAAGAATAGGGAACTTGCTAAGGCATGAGAACTGGGTCTGTTTACTCAGGAAATAGAATTTTAATTTTAAGCCTAGCAGCATCTAGCTGTCTAATGATATGGATTTCGTGCAACAGCCATCACAAAGCATCACATATTGAATTAGTTATATTGTACCACTTCTTCGCAGAACATAAATAGGAAAATAGGAACAGACTATCTGAAAGGCTCTGAGAATTTCCTGGCCCAAAAAGATGTGCTTTTTCAGAAATAATTTCATCCCTGTTCAAATCTGGATTTCTATCCTGGCCTTAGCCCTTCTACTAATGTCCCTTTGCACAAAAATCTCCCCACTTTCACTACCAATTATTGCAGCTGTAAGAGAATTACAAAAACATGAAGTTGACACTGAGGGGATGTCCTGCTTCTAGTTCTCTGGCAAGGTGTCCATGTTGCTTTGTGACTTGTTTGCCAAAGAAGACTTTGGAAGCAGACTAGATCTTCAATTTGAGTTTTTCAGGTGTTCATTGGGAACGTTTGCAAAAAGCTTTAAAGCTTTTAATATATTTTACAAGGATTGTGATGTTCAGCAATTTAGGCTGCCATTTAAGAATAACACTGGGGAGAGAGTAGAATATTTAGTTTCCTAGACTGTTCAATGGATTTGTAGATCAAGTGAATGGCCAAACCAGTTTCTTAGAGTAAATGTGGCAATCCTTAGATGCATTATGATTGCAACTTACATTATTATAGGCACTGGATTATACCTGGTCCCCACCAGTATGTTTTATTTTATTATTTTATCATTTTATTTTTTATCTGATATTTTTTATCCCTTGTTAGCCACCAAAAATCACCTGAGGAGTACGCTGTCATATAATCATATAAATATTCTGTAAATATATTTTATTTTTGTACCTCACATTTTCATTTCTAATGTTAAACAGTTTTTTTATTTATTATTATTCTTTTTTATTTTCAAAGCCTTCTACAGATTAGATGAAGTTTGAATCAAACTCTTTTCTCTTTTATCCTATTGCTGAACCCAAATAAGCATTTCACTTGCCTAGCACTTTTTCTTATAGATTTATCACTCGAGGCCTATTTGGCAAAATGTTTCCCATTGTATATTATTCTTATACACTATATATGAACAAATACTAAAATCTGTTGTAAACTATCAAGAAGGTTTTGTTTGACACTTCTCTTTTGAAAAGCAGTTTATAAATTGCAGCATGCTATCCAAAAACTGTTCAAGTTATATTATTGAGCTAGTCCAGTGTGTGTGCTTTAATGTAAACTAGACTATCACTGCCAATGATTAATGGAGGAAATATCATATGGAAGCAAAGAAATCTGACTTGGCTGAACATCAAGATATTATCTTTCATTGATTTTCATTTTAAAAACTCCAAAGAGTTAACCATCCATAATGCAATAAATTTGGCTGTCTTACCAGACTAGTCTTTCTTTAATCTACATAATTCCCTCTAGACCTCAAAATCTGGGAATTGTAGTCCCAATAATTTTAAAGGACACCTTAATGGTAGATTAAATTACAAAATTATCTAGGACAACTGAATTCAGTAACTGGTTCATTCATTAAAATTAAAACATGGCTGGGTGACTTAATTTTCCCTAGCCCAAGAATACTTGGTGTTTTGGTATTATTTGCTGAGTGCTCAAGGCTGCACTGCAAAAAGTCAGATCAATTTCATTTTTAAAGCTGATGTAATTTTATTTTCATTTAAAAAAAAATATAGTGCAACTGAGTGCAAGTCATATCCAAATTTCCAAGGGTTGGGTACAGAGCATTGGGGAATGCATATGGAATGTGGGGTGCCTATTCCTGCTACGATTGGCTGATGATTATTTTGCAAAGCCATACTTACTTATTCAAATGCACTTCCAGTTTGCAAGAACATTTCCTGTGGCAAAGAAGTTGTAGTCTTACATAGATTAGTACTAGCTACTAATTAGCTAAAATAGTCAAGCCTAGGCAGACATTCTGTAATGTGCAGAAACAGAGAAAATGTAAAATGAGGAACTTGCCCTGGCTGTTGTCTTTGAGCATTTTCCATCACAATAATTCAGCAAGTTGTCATGATGCCTTATACACTTGTGCACTTGAATCAGAAGAACTACTCAAAGTGAAATTATTTAATTTCTCTGGATAATATGGTAGTCTTAACTCACTGACGTAAGCAAACATTTTTTTCAAGACTGCTGAAAAATTCATTTTAATAGGGATCTTTTTTTTTCTTTACCAGGCAGTTTGGAATATAAACATGTCCACTGTATACTAGGAATTGCCTTATAAATGGTAGGCAAGACCAAAACAAAAAATTGCATGGAGCCAGAAGAAAAACTCAGTTTGCTTAATTTGAATTTAAATGTAATAGTATTTAAATTTCCCTACTTTCATCAGCTTTAAGTTACAATTTATAGTCTTTTACTGGAGAAGTGCTGGAGGCACAATCAAGGCTTATGCTGTTAGAATCCAGAGAATCTGCACTTACAGGATCTGTTCCACACATTGTTTTTCTAGGTCAGAGCCATTTCTTTTTTTTTTTTTTCTTTTTTTTTTTTCAATATAGAATTTTATTGTTTTTATCATAAAAGAAGAAATACATCACAAATATTACACAATGATTTATCCCATCCCCCCACCCCCCGAACTTCCCAAACCAAACCTAGGCTAACATTCAACTACAAGTAAACAAATATTAATATCTCTAACTCCAAACTCTAAACTTAAACAATCCATCTCCTCCGTGTTAATAAAAATTATTCATTTAATTAGTTCTTCAAATACCCAAAATCTTTACCATTTCAGCAAGATAGTTTAACAGCATCCCTTACTTATACAAAAAAAA
>NW_015387440.1:66140-77636 GCF_001527695.2 Protobothrops mucrosquamatus | reverse complement strand
CTCGCCTACATCGTCCATATAGGACGACTCGGGAACTCAACTCCTACCCCGGGCAGCTCACCGATCCCCTTATGCCCAGGGGAAAGGTATCAAGCCGTTTGACAGCAGATGCTGGCTGTCAAACCGGCTTTTACGCAAAACAGGCGGGAGGCAGCAAACAGCTGCGACCAGCGAAATCGCCTGCCACCGGAAGTCCCGGGTCAGAGCCATTTCTAAATCCCACGAGATGCTTCTGCCATTTCTAAATCCCATAAGACCTTGCAGTGGGGAGCATGGAGAGGACAATATGATAATAGTAAAGTCATTACCTCTCCCAGAAACTGGTTTGAAAATTCCACATTGGTCCTTTTCAAAACAAAAAAAAAGGTGGGGTGGGGAGACATTTGTCTTCTGGTACCTCATCCATTTTTCCTAAATGATAACAAAGGCTTTTTGTCTGTATCTTATTTCCTGACCCCAAGTGGATGTTGACATAGCTTGCTGATTGTCCTGTGAAGCAAGAGACGTTGTTGTAGTAGAGCTATGGTTTCCAGCACTGATCCTCTGATTCTAAAACTGTCACTCTGGTTGCAGACATGAATTGTTGACATGCAAAAGATCTTTAAAAAACTGAAGTTACCTGTGCACTGTTTTTTTCCCATAAGGCTGAGTTTTTATTTAATCTGCTTTCTGGAGCCAATGCCTTCAATTGTCAAGAATAGGTTGATACTAGAGTCAGGCGATACTGTGTCCTGTTTTCCTCACCTGCAGCACTAAAGTTTTCCCACCTGCACAGAGGCATGTCGGATTTTAACAAGAGATACATTGGAAGATTGGATGTATCTTTGAAGCTTTAAGGAAAGCAAGCTCCAGAATGTGTACTCAAAATGCAGAATGTGTACTCAAAATGCCTAATGCTTTTTTCTCTAATTATAGAGACAATTTTACGAATAAGTGCTATATAATTATCACTCTATTACTTTCAAGAGATTCCTAATGTTACCCCCAAAAAAGTGGGAGGGATAGTTTTGGAAAAACTGAAGTACAAATAGCTAAAATATTTTGGGACTTGAACTGCTTACCGCTGAAACATGTAACTTAGATTAACTAAAGAACTTCAGACTGGCTGAAAATAATCTAAATTGTTATATTATTTATCACATTTCGAAACTGCCCATCACCCTCACATAGGGATTTGTTATACATAATGAATCCTGAATTTGCATGTTTCTCTCTGACAGAGAAAAAAAATGCATTAGCCAATTACAAGAGGAGTAGAAAAATAGCCAGGTAACGTCTTGGAAGAAAATGTTAATATATTATTATATTAATCTAGATGTTTAAAGGTGGTCAATGAGTTACTATTTATAAAATAAAATAATTTTGGAATTAATTTCTTTAGAAAGATTAGATAGCAATTATATCTAAGATATATGGTATATCAGTGAGGTAAAAACAAGGTAAATGTCATAGAACAACTTTTTCAGTCTAGACGTTCTCCAAAGGTATCAATTTCAATGCCAATAGTTTTTTTCAATAATTGTTATTCTGGCTGGGAATTTTTGGAGCTGAAGCCCAAATAATTAGAATAATTAGAATAATTCATGTTAGGGAAAAGTAGTATTACAGAATCAGTTTGTGCATTAAGAAAATTTATCTTTTATAACAAAGTGAGGCAAAAATTACATTTTTTTAAAGAGAACAACTAGTTTAATTCATAGACTAAGCTATGGTTTGTTTAACCATAGATTGCTGAACATGGAACTACTGTAGATTTACACCACCTAAATCAAAAACAAACTAATTATGTTTCAATGTGTGTAAACCTGGGCAGAGAAAGGACTACTTACAAACAATCACACAAGATATTCCACAACTTGAGAACATTTAAAAAGAAAGTCAATGCCATAGTCTAATGGATGTATAGCGGGCAGTGTGTAATTGGTAGAAAGGTATAATAATAGTGGCTAGCATATTAAATTGAAACTGAAGAGACCAAGTTCAAGCCACACTCAACCCTGGAAGCTTACTGGCTAACTTTAATCCATTGCTATTTCTAAGTCCAATAAATGCACCAATTTAAGAACCTGCAGGATGTATGAACAACAAATAAGTTATGGTGGAAAACAAACACAGAGCCTCTTCTGGAAATCAGTGTCACAGTTCATCAGTCAAAAAATTAATCCTGTCCTTGTCTAAGTCCCAAACAGTTTATGATTGATTCTTAGAATTGAACTCATGATCCACGAGCCTTGTTTTTAAAAGACAGGCAAGTGTTAATGCCAGCACTTTATTTCATTCCAGGCAATTTTCTTTTTCTTTCTGTAAACACCCATACATATACTGTAGATCGGTCTCATTTCAAAAGTGAATGCATTATTGTGACCAACATTATTTGCCTTCTCCTGTAAAAGCTACACTTAGTTCATTGGTGATGGCTCCTGAATAGAAATCTAAAACCATATTTCTGATTCAAAAGGTCAAGGGGCACCGCATCATCTACACAAATACTTACATATATATGCTATACACGTGCTATTCCTTTTGAGGTTAGCAACTTTATGCAGAGAGAAGAAAATAAAAGTAAATGAAAAGCAAAGTAATAAAAGATACTGAAGTTATTTTCATGAACACCGTTCACTACGGTATATATTCCTCCTAATCTTGCAAAATAAGTTTGTTTTACCAAGATTGTTACATACTTTATTCATTGCTTTTGATTCTTTTGTTTTTCAAAACTCTTTTAAGTTCTGATCAACTCCATCCAATCACAGCTTTCTCATTTATGTCTTTTTTGGGCCATTCAATTCTTCCTTTATGTGTTTGTTTTATAATTCACTTTACTTTACACAGCCCAGAGTCACTTATTTTGTGAGATAGGTAGGTATAATCAATTTGAAAAATACATAAATTCAACATTCATATTTCTTAAATGCCCTATTCCTACTTCATTCAATATATTTTAATGCTTCCCATATACCCAATGTACAGTTCCAAATAACAAGGTGGGCAGAAGCATAGCCTTATTGAGATATTTTCCATATTTCAACAAACATATATTCCTTGCAACAGTCCACAGTCCACCCATTGTCTATCAGCATTTGCTTATTTTAAAATTTCTTCATCCATTTTCTCACCTTCCCAAGATACAAATATTCATCTATTTGGTCTAGTTTTCCACCGCCTATGTATGAAGATTCATTCCATCTTCCTTGTCAAATACAATTCCTTTGTTTTTTGATATATTAATGTTCAAATCAATACTCTTTGTTGCCTCTTAACCTTCACTGAAAATCAGTTGAATTTGATGCCAACAACATAGAATAACCTGCATACAAAAACACCTTTACATTTCCATTCCCATCCAACATATCTTTAACACTGCCATAAACATTCCTTATGCATTTATCCATAATTACATTAAACACTAAATGAAAACATATCTTGGCTCAATGCATGAATTCAGCCCCTAAGGCTACCTTGGCTTCAAACACTATTACGTTATAACTGAAATTGTGGACAATTTTGAAGAAGGAGAGTGATTCTACATTTCACTGTATAAGCTGCCCATCCATCAGATCCAGCAGAGAGGGCATGTTCTGTAAATGTTTCATATATACATATATGAAATATTTATGCAATAATAATATCAGATAGCATGGAAAGTATAGTTGATACGTTTGATATTAATGCACAGCATTTTACCCAACTGTTATAATCAGAAGACTATTTAAAAAATACAATCCTTTTGAGGGCTACCGGGTGGTGTATAAGCCTAAATGCTATAGTCTGACCCTCTAATTGCCTCTTCAGGCAGATCTGAAAAGTAATACCAGATATAAGGTGTTTTCTACAGTCAGAAAGCCTTAATAGTGGAGATACCCCAAACTGGGAATAACAGATGTACACTTCATAAAATTCAAACAACATTCTAGATGGCAACAAAGAGAATAAATACCTTTCCTATCATCTAGATTGTTGCGGCTCAGAACTAGTATGCCTCCCAAAATCTATTTGACATCTGATTTCACATAAAGGTTAAGCTGGGCTCAGCTGATGCAAATTAGCTCTGAGAAATTTGTAATTATGATGGCATCAATATACTAATCTGGATCCCACAAAAATTTAAGCCACAGACAGTTTGGTTGGTTTGGGTTTAGAAAGTTTGAGCAAATTGTTCTTCATTTTATCAAATCTGGTTACAGGAACTATCACTTAATATAATGTGTAAATTTTATCACAGTTGACCATGACAATATCTTAAGTCAAATGACAAATGAAAGCAAAATTTATTCAAAGCCAAAACCAGCTTTGGAACAAAAACAATGCTTCTTAAAAAAGAAGTCAGGAGAGATATTTCTCAAAGACAGATCCCTATTGTATTAGGGGGGGAAATGAATAAGATTGATTGCATGAATGGACTAGCTTTTTAGATGTGGACTTCAGAGACCAAACCATTTCCCACTTCAACTATTAATTCAATGTGCAGTCTCAGGCAAATTAATGCATCATATTCAATCATGTCTGTACTTTATGGGAATAATGGTAGCCTAAATAATTTTTAAGACTATTTGACTAAAGATTCCTGCTCATTCTATACCCCCTACTTGGCTTTCATCCATGTATTTTCAATAGACAATTAACCACTTTAACACTCTTCAGATATTCTGATATAGTGGATTAAGTGTATAAAATAGAAGGGGAACATAATATAAACTGACCTTTATATACAGGGAGCAAATCCGACACTCACTTGCACTGATGAGGTTACTTAATGAAACACCTGCAAGCAAATAGCTAAGCTTAGAGACCACATGGACTCCCCAATCTTTGCAATGGCTATTTGTGAATAGTATCCAACAGCTTAATACAAATCACCTGGCATAGAATGATTCAGAATATAAATAATTAAATTACCATTACTAGTCAATTTTCCTTAATCTACTATTGAGTTAAGCAAAGGCAGATTAAAAAAAGCTAATATTTAAACCAGTTGTAAGTTTCTAAGCATATTATAAAAAAATCTGCTAAGTGAAGGTATATCACATAGATAAGAGAATAATTTTGTTTTCCCTCACTTCAAAATGGTGGATTCAAATTATAAGAAGGGAGATTTTCATTGAACTTTCCAACAATTTCAATTGTTTAATAGTGGAATAGAATCTATCAGAATAGGGAGAGACAACTTGATTCCCTCCAGAAATTTTGGATATGTCCTATGTTGCCTTGTTATTGTCTGTGCTAAATGGGTTTGATGACATTTCATCCAAAATATCTGAATGGTTACCTACAGTTTCCTTAGAAGATGTTGGTTTCTTCTTCCTTGGAAATTTTAAGTAGATGGCCAACTTCAGTATCGCAGCAAATCACCAATACTAACAGGGAAGTGAATAAATGCCTTTTGAGATCCCTCCAAAACATTTTTATTGCATTTATTTGGTAATCCATCATTTTTAGCTCTACATCCACATCTCCATATCTCTTATTACTACATTGGGTGGAGAGGTAGGCATGTATAGATTTTATATATGGATATTCCTTCAGATTTTTCAGAATATTAACAATCCAATGTTTGGATAAATATGCCAAGAAACAGATGTTTAATTCAAAACAAATAAGGAGAAAGGGCTAGTATCTGTCAAAGCAATGGTCCATCCAGTCCTACAAAGAATTTCAGAATGAAGGTGATGATTCCACATTATGAATTCCTTATATTTAATGGATATGATCTACTAAATGAGTTGGTCTTACTAATTTTCCCTAAGGTTAGTATTAAGTTAGTAGAATGAGGATCGGTCCCTTTTACTCTTTTGTCCCATTGTTGATTTATTGTCCCATTATTGCCTTTCATAAGCCACAGCGAAGAGTCTGGTCTACTCATAGACATCTATTGCATGGTTTATAATTCTGAATATTTAAGATTCTAATCACACAGGAAGTCTAGAGATAAAATAGGTTTGCATTGATGACATTTGCTTCCTGATTTATGCAGAAAATGAGTGCTTTGCTTGAATGGGTACTGCCATTTCAGACATTTTTCTTACGTGTACGTCTATCTGTATGAGGAGTTAGAATCCTTAAATACAGCTACTGCCATTGAAAACTTTAGTTAAAATTAATGTTTCTCATTCTTGGCAACTTTAAGATGTGTGGACTTCAACTCCCAGAATTCCTTAGCCAGCATGGCTTTTATCTTTTATCGTGGCACAAATTGAACAATGACTTTGCTTATTTTTCTTCCATGTTCCATGATTTGTTTTCATGCTTAGAATTAAAATATGGAAATATAAGATGCTTAAGACACATCATTCCTTTCTTCTTAGTGATAGAATAAATTATCTAAAATGTATAGTGTTCATGATATAATTGTGCCCCATATATTAGTGATAATTTATGTTTCTGAGCCATGGTAGCGCAGTGATTAGAATGCAGTACTGCAGGCTAATTCTGCTGGCTGCCGACTGCCAGCTGTTCGGCAGTTTGAGTCTCAACCGCTCAGGTTGACTCAGCCTTCCATCCTTCCAAGATCAGTAAAATGAGGACCCAGATTGTTGGGGGCAAGATGCTGACTCTGTAAACCGCTTAGAGAGGGCTGGAAAGCACTGTGAAGTGGTATATAAGTCTAAGTGCTATTGCTATTATTTTTTTTATTAATAAACTTGTTTGTGGTATCATTCTTTTTTGTGAGAAAGAAAAAATATTTCGATATTGTAATGCTTATATTCTTGGAGAAGCTCCTGAATGAAATCAAATATAATTAAGTTGGCTGGAAGTAGCTTTGTTGCTATGTAAACCTTGGCTGCTTAGATACAATCCCTGTCACAAAAAAAAAAAGGATTCAACTAATGATTTAAAAATGGAATAGGATTACTTTGTTCGTTTTCATTTGGAGGAGACTGGGTAACTGACAAACACTTTGAGCTCAATCTTCCTTCAAACACCAAAACTGTAACGGCTCGGGGAACATGATTACAATTTTGGCATCACTGATATCTTGAATTCTATAGACCCAAATTTATTCTAAAACACACACATTCCTAGTGCTAGTTGTGTACATCACACTTCTAGAAGCTGTGAGTATGATTCCAGGTTCATTGCATGCAAGAATTCAGAAATACAAGGATCAAGATGCTCAGCAGCAGCTTAAAGACATATAGTATGCATATCTAATATTTTATTTTTCCATAACCAAAATCATTCATTCTCATACACCTTTTCTGACCAGGATAAGAGCATCTAATTTTTCTTTGCTTTTGTTGAAAAGTCCATCTTAGACATAGAGTACAGCTGTATGATGTCAACCTATCTCACTGAGTTATTATGGGGAAAATAAGAGAAGGGAATATTATGTACATTGTCTTGAATTGCACAAAATAGAAATTGGAAATAAATCTAATTAGTAAATAAATAAAATACATATTTGAAAACCCATACATAGAAAGTTATATGAGCCATGTCCAAGTATGTAGATTTCAACTGCCACCATTCTTAACAATGAGTAGCTAGTTTGGACATTAGGGGCTTGGTGTCCACACAGCTGAACAGGGCAACAACTTATGGAAGGTTGATCTAGAGAATATTGTTCCTAATCACTTATGTCAGTTTTGTAATTGGCAATTCCTTTCCACAGTAAAAAAAATTGCTGCATTTCAATATACAAGGTGTTTTAATGAAGTTCTTCTAATTAAAGCAAACCATAAATCATTAAGTTTATATTATGAATATAATATGCAATTACTATCCCTCATTAATGATCAATCAGGAAACTACAGTGAAAGTTTTTGCAGGCCTTTCATCCTCTATTTGATCTACATGATCACATTGGAAGAGCCAACTTCAAACAACAGTTGGAAAATGAACCAGAGCCCTATTCTTGTATTGGATTTTAAAAATTAAAAACAGAGTTTTTGAAGAAAATGACATCTTTCCTAACAAAAAGGGACAAAACGCCTTTAGTGAATTCAAATGAACCAGTTTACCATAATGTTAAACCACAAGTAATCTGATGTCAACAGGGTGGGCACTTCTTTCTCTCGATCTTTAAGACATTAAAGTTATGTTCCTATGAGCACTATGTGGTAAATCAGAAGCGGTTCTGTACTTGTCCAATCTCATGATGCTAGATGATTGGGAGTTGAGATAACTTATTTCTGGCTCTGTACAGTTTATTTTAAAATATTTATTTTCTTTGTAATTTGAAAATTCTGGACAGCCTAAGTGATTTTCCCATTAGTAGAAACACTCAATCACTTTAATTCTTATGATCAAGGAAAGCATTACTTCCTCCCATCTAGCCCAACTTTAGAGTCCTGTTATTGGTGCCTAATTTAAAATGCATTCCCTTCACTTTGAGTATTTACATCACCAACAACAGCTACTACCACTACAGCTATTGAGAACAGCAGCTGTTTCCCAAAAAAATGCTATAATTTTCAATGGTAATGTTTTATACATGCAACAAAATAATGATTTCATTGTAGCTAGGGTTCTCTCATAGCAAGCATTCTGTTTTATTTTAAGCAATCAATCTATCAATGACTGCAACAGCAACCAATTATGCTAGCAATTTGTTTCATTTCTTTTCTGAGTGGAAGTAAAGTGAATGGATTGATGTTGCTTCTGGATCTAGGGCATGTCTATGGCAATACACTGGCTAACTGACCCTTTTTGCTTAGTCTGTTGGTCAGCACTGGACAATTTCCCCAGATATTCTTGGTATTTTGAATCAGCAGAACTGAGGACAATTGCAATTTTTCTCAAAACCGTTTGGTGAAGGATTCAAAATAATGAATAAAACACTAATATTGGGAGGGGAAAATGTTTGCTACTAGTTTCTTCTGGGAGAGAAGTGCATAATAAAAACAGTCAAATTGCTAAAATTTTGATTACATAATTTAAAGAAAATTTATAACTCATTCTTATCACATAAATGCATTTTCATTTCTTTCCTTTTCTGCATGGCACATACATAAATGATTCATGCACTCCCAGCAACTTTGTTTTCTCATCTGACAACATAATAATCATTAGATATTTCAGAAGCCACTAGAAGCTTCAACTGAACTCCCAATATTGCCATAAATTAGAGCTAAATCCATGTTGATAGATTTTTTTTTCAAAGGAATGATGTATTCATCTTACCACCCACTCTAGCAGAGCCGAAACATGGTTATATAACAGCTTTATATACGTGTAATGTCACACAAGACAGCAGAGAAATGAACAGAGGCCGTACAATCCAAATATTTAATTATGCAAACATAATCAAAGACTCATGCTCAGTAGTTCCTTTTACTTGCATGAGATTAATTTTCTTTCTTTATATTCTTTGAAACCTTTTTGCCCAACTTTCCAGTAAAGGCTCTGTTATTCAAGAGACTCAGTTTTTACATTATGGAAAATGTACTTTCTTACTCTCTCAAATAAAAAGGTGAGGAATTTATGGACTTCCAGATGTTGATGAATGATAACTCCCAGTAGTCCCAGTCATAATATCCAATGCTGAAAACTGTACTTTAGCAATGTCTAGAAGGTCACAATTTTCCCATTGCTATCATGAAGAATAAGCAAATGATATAGACCTTGGAATCCCAAGTGGATGAAGCAACTAACTTGATGCAAAAAGAAAATCAACTGCTGGATATATTAGCAACTCAGACATTTAGTTATCATCTTAACAACTACAGTCTTGGATCAAGATCAGTTTGCATTTTCCTTCTCTCTCTGGAATTTTTCTTCCTCTTCCTGCTTCAAGAAACAAAGTTAATGCTTTATCTTCTTTATCTCATCTCCAGTGAGCTTTTCAAAGCTAATTTCATAGTTCTGTTTTCTAATGGCACAGAAAATGGCATTACTATAGGAAGTACTGTATATGTTAGCCAAGACCTAGTAAGACAGCAGGAGTCTCATAATGCAGATAAAAATACATAATAATGGAAAGCATATAATTAAAGTATTCCACTCTTGTTTATAAGACTACTTGTGCATTTGAAACACAATTTTGTTTTTCTGCATATGATCATGCTTCTAGCTAAGATACTGGCTTTTTTATATGTATGTTTATGTGACAATGGGCACACTCTTAAAATCCTTCTTACAGCAACATGAACTTGTTCCAGTATTAGTTTTCATTTGACAAATGCTCAGAACATTGCCTTGTCTTGACTCCAGCTTTCAGGGAGGTAGCTTACAGATAACTTTAGCTCTTCCCGGTTTAAAGTAATATTTTCATCGTCTTACAATGTACAGTATTTCCTCTGTGTACATGATTTAGCCTACTTCCTCCAAAATGTAACTGATGATGCCAAGGTATGCCAAGCTTCTTTTGGTTACTTTGGGCACACTCTTGCATCTCATTGGGGGGTTACCATGTCTCTACTTATTCCCCTATGGCCAATGTGGACTAGGCTGCAGGAAAGACTCAATACATAGCTTCTGCAGAGACATCTATCTGCATTACGTCTGGTGCTTCCAAACTGTCAGGCCTTATGTAAGCTTGACATATACACCGATTTCACATTGTTTTGAACATTCATCAACATAGCTGAGTGTGTTTTGAAATAGTGTTAAAATTTGTTGAGATGTTGAGACTCTGAAAAGAATGCAGAGAAGAGCAACAAAAATTATTAGGGGGCAGGAGGCTAAAACACACGAAGTACAGTTACAGGAATTGGGTATGTCTAGTCTAATGAAAAGAAGGAGTAGGTATGACATGATAGCAGTGTTCCAATATGTGAGGGGCTCCTACAAAGAAGACGGAGTCAACCTATTCTCCAGAGCACCTGAAGGCAGCAACAATGGATGGAAACTAATCAAGGAGACAAGCAACCTAGAACGAGGAAGAAATTTCATGACAGTTAGAACAATTAATCAGTGGTACAACTTGCCTTCAGAAGTTGTGAGTGCTCCATTACTGGAGGCTTTTAAATAGAGACTGGACAATCATTTGTCTGAAATGGTATAGGGTCTCCTACTACAGTGGCCCCCAACCTTTTGGGCACCAGGGACCAGTTCCATCAAGAGAGGTTTTTCCACAGACATGAGGGGGCGTGGTTTCATGTGCTGCCTGCACTCCATTTATTTATTTATTTATTCGATTTATATCCCGCCCTTCTCCTTACCGGACTCAGGGCGGCTGACAGCCTTATAAAACCAATGTTACAATAAATACCTAATTTAAAACCGAATTAAAAAGAAATATTTGCTATGGCCTATATAATTAAAATTTCTCTTAAAAACCCCACTAAAATTCCCTAGGCCAATCCCGCTTGTTGGAAGAGCCATGTCTTTAGGGTGCGGCGGAAGGAGGGGAGATCCGCGATCACCCGGATCTCTGGGGGTAGTTCGTTCCAGAGGGTGGGGGCTCCCACCAAGAAGGCCCTCCCCCTGGAGGTCGCCAGCCGGCACTGTCTGGCTGACGGCACCCTGAGGAGACCCACTCTGTGGGAGCGTACCGGCCGATGGGAGGTAATCTGCGGCAGAAGGCGGTCTCGGAGATATCCAGGTCCGATGCCATGG
>NW_015387440.1:51318-65883 GCF_001527695.2 Protobothrops mucrosquamatus | reverse complement strand
ATCAAAAGCCGCTGAGAGGTCCAAAAGAACAAGGACAGAGGAATGGCCCCTGTCCCGGGCCCTCCAGAGATCATTTACCAACGTGACCAATGCCGTTTCTGTGCTGTATCCCGGCCTGAAGCCCGACTGGAGCGGGTCCAGATAGACTGTTTCCTCCAGGTGTCGAGGGAACTGCTGCGCAACCACACTCTCAACAACCACACTCTCAACAAAAGCAGCCCCCTCTGCCACAAAGATCCTGCAGGAGAAGGGCAGTGTGGACAACTGTGGGATCTGGCAGGGTGAGAGCTGTGAACCATAAACACAAAGCTTTTGCTGTGTCCCTGCACAACAGATACAGTGCCCTTGCTGACCTTAATAGGGACATTAAGGAGACAGGTAAAGGTATTTGTGATAATAACTCAAATAAGAAGGGGATCCGAGATGAAGAACTAGTTTTTTCCAAGCCACCTGAAGGCAGGACAAGAAGAAATGGATGGAAACTAATCAAGGAGAGAAGCAACCTAGAACTAAGGAGAAACTTCCTGACAGTTAGAACAATTAACCAATGGAACAACCTGCCTCCAGAAGTGGTGAATGCTTCAACACTGGAAGTTTTTAAGAAGAGACTGGACAGCCATTTGTCTGAAATGGTATAGGGTTTCCTGGCTGAGCAGGGGGTTGGACTAGATGACCTCCAAGGTCCCTTCCAATATCATCATCATCATCATCATCATCATCATCATCATCATCAATTATTATTAAACAAGTTCGGAAGGAGCAGAGGCAGTACCATAAATTCAATGATTAGAAAGAATAAAAATATGATTCAACAATGAGATTGTCACAGTGGCTATATCAGGAATCAGTTAGAAGGGCTGTGCAATGTTCTCAGATTGCATTCCAAAATATGGGGTATAGAATGGCGAGTCCAACACCTCCCAGTGGGTCATTAAAGCAATAGTGCTTCTTTACTGCATTAAGCAGATACAACACAAGCCACCTTGCAACAGAAAGCACCATGCAACCTAAAAAAAACACAAATCCATTTTTCAAATTTCTACAAAGTACTGTGTTCCACTCTCAGAGAATTTAACCTAAAGTATCCTCAGACTGCAGAAGTTGATTGTCATTTGAAGAGTGTTGCCAGAAAGGCTGTGTGCCTTCTATATATTTTTCATCTTCCGTAGATTTTCAGGCATGAGGAAAGAACTGCACTCACTTTGTTCCTGCTGGTCAGGCTTTATACAAACAGCGCATAATGTAAAACTCCTTGTATGCTCAGCACCTATTGGTTAACTATGCAAAATATTCATGGAAGAGTCAGCTAAATGTGTCCTTTACAATGATGAAGCCATATGTTGAAGATTTGTTCACCATTTTTTAAAATAGTCTGTTGATTTTCTTTTCTGACATAAAAGTGCAGACTTTATATCCACTTGTCCACATTTCACAGAAACCAAAATCCTTATATAATCTGGGGCTCTAAGGCATTGAAATCTTGAGTTTTGTATTGTCTGCAATAGACCATTTTTTAAATAAAGACCTCAGCTGTATGGAGAAATAGCTTTATGGCCATGCAAATGTAACAATTTAAATATATAAATGTAACAGTTTCAGCAAATGACATAGTGTTCTGATTCAGTCTGCAGTCTTTCTCAAGCCTATATTGACACCTTTATAAACATCTTCTTTCTTAGAGTAATCACATCATCCACATATTGAANTTTACAATTCCCTGGAGCCAGGCTCGTGTACCCTCCCGAGCCGCCAGCACCAGCCAGGAGGGGCACGGATCCAGTAAACATGTGGTTGCATTCAGCCTCCCCAGGATCCTGTCCACGTCCTCGGGAGCCACAGAGTCAAACTCCTCCCATACAACAGTCAATACAAGGATGGGGCTTCACTTGTTTGCGTGGTCCAGTTTCTGTCATGCCACAGACCAGTGCCAGTCCATGGACTGGGGGTTGGGGATCCAGCACTCTTTCCAAAGAACGTTACATCTGTATGCAAAATCATTTGGTTGAGTCCCAGAGGAAGGATGCAAGGGGAAGTAAGACAGTTTTCTCTATTACTAAATTTATACATGGGTTTAGCATTGTTTCAAAAGGGCACTAGATCCACATTTAGAAATATCTCAGATGACCTCTTTTCCTCAAAGGGTAGAGGAAAATATACAGTTAAATGTAAGTTAGAACAACATTAACACCTGGGGGAAAGGGAAATAATTCCCAGTTTTAAAGGGTTAGGGAAATAATTGTGTTACTATTGCCTTGATTGCTAAGAAAATTGCTAAGCACACAGGATAAAAGGAGCATTTGTAACTTTGTTAAGTCCTGTGACTTATATTTATAAGTGATAATGCTATATCTATATTAAGGTTAAATAAGTTGAATATAATAGAATTAACATACTGCGAGTATATAGTTTGTTTAATAAAACTACCTTTATAAATAGCAAAGGAAAAGCATTTAGTTTCCTCGTCTATGCTTTGTATTATGCCTTAATTCTAACCTTGTCAATCTTGTGGTCAATATACGCAATACTTTGCTGGTAGAAAATTGGTCAGGCTCATTGTAAGACAGATGCCTATGTGACTATACTTGTTTAAGACAAAGATTCTCAACCTTTTTTTCTTTAGTCATCGCCCCCTTCTGAGCCTCGTTTTCTTTTGTAAATGAGAGGTAAAAATCATGGAGAAATTTTACCATCTGCACTGTTGTAGATGATAATCCAAAGTGTCTTTATATTATAAAGGAGAAACAATTTGGTGCAGTGGTTAGAGCGCCAGGCTAGAAACCTGGGAGACCACAAGTTCTACTTCTGCCTCCGGCATAAATCTAGCCATATGACCAGAGGCCATTCATTCTCTCTCAGCCCTAGAAAGTAGATAATGGAAAACCACTTCTGAAAGACATTACCAAGAAAATTACCAGGACTAGTCCAGGCAGTTTCCAGGAATCAAAAAACTGACTGGAAGACACACAAAGATAAAAATACAGTATGTAAATCAGCTAACAAAAACAATTCTATACTAGACATAATTGTATAATAGCAAACAGAATTTTTAAAGTCATAAAATGTCTAGCAGCAGTATACGGTCCCCGTAGAAATATGTCATAGCCCCTTCAGCAGCTAGAAGGTCCATGCTGAGAACTATTGGGAATAGCTAGGTTGTTGAACAAATAGCTAGATTGTTCAACAAAGAAGTTAGCAACACAGAAACCAAGTCATTTGTATCATATTTAGAGGCAAGAAGATCCATACACAGATGAATAAGAAGCTAGAGTATAACATAATGCTTGAATCCAAAAGAATAGATAAAACAAATCAGTAGCAATAGGCTCCCTAGAGCACGGGTCCCCAATCCCCAGTCTGTGGACCAGTACTGGGCCACGTCATGCCAGCAACTGGTCTGCACAAACAAGCAAAGCCCCATCTGTGGGGTGCAAACAGCACACAAAACCACACACTCTCTGGTCCGTGGAAAAACCTTTCTCCACAGAACCGGTCCCTGGTACCCAAAAGGTGGGGACCTCTGCCCTAGAGAACAAAGGTTAACTATACTTTCAAGATGATAATCATCTTCTATTGTCACTCCCTACCATTTTGCAATTAAAATATGCTACCTGTGGTACAGGAGATAATATACAGCTTTTAAGATTTGTAGCTATTGAAAGATTGAAGGCAAACGAGGTCCAGGCAGAAGAAGAACATCGTGGCTTCAAAATCTAGGGGACTGGTTTGGACAAAACTCAGCAGCACTTTTTCGTGTGGCTGCTGATAAAAACAGGATCACTAACATGATCGCCAACATCCGATAACGGATATGGTACAAGAAGAAGAAGCTATTGAAACATCACTAAAGGCATGATTTTATCTAATCTTGTTGAAAACAATTCGAATTAGTAGTCATCACCACTTATAATGGCTCCGACTCCAGTCGAAAGCCCTTTATGGAGCAGGGGGGGGGGAAACTGCTTTAGGGAGCTTCCAAGGTGCAGATCAAGTGAGCAGCGTCAGCTGACAGACACCACTTCCGCGGCTTTTGAGAGGGCGCTTGTTCGGAGCCAGCATGTCTTCTGCCACCTCGTCCTCCTCTACCTCTGATGACACAGAGGCTTCCTCCGGAGCCAGAGTGACCAAGGCGGCGGTGACGCTGCCACTTTGGGAGCGTTCCTGGTTCCTCGAAGAGATTCTCTCCAGGAGTCTGTCCTGGTCTCTGGTGGCCAACATGCGGTGAGGACAGGTGGCAGGGGGAGCCCCATGAACCAAGGCAGAGAAGAGGGTCTGCTTTCAGGGCTGTGGAAGTGTTTCCGGGTCGACCTTCGATGCCCCCGATTTCCCTGGGCAGCTTTCTTTCACCGAGCCAGAGCTTTACTCACGCTGGCAGCTTAGAAGGAGCCGGTTCTTCCCTTCAAAAAAAGGTGCCAGAATGCTGTTCCGTGCGTTCTATGACAAAAAAGCATTGATAATGGCTAATTATATTGTTGTTTCTTTATTACATTTATATTCCACTTTTTGCAAGATCTAGTCTGGGTCAGCTACTAAGATTGTTGGATGAGCAGGCACAAAAACAGCCAGGGAAGTGATTGAAGCCTGGAAAACGGGCCCCTCATCAGTCAACAGGAGTGCTGATTTATTACCAGCTTATCAAGAACTTGGCAGCACAAGGAAACAGCCAATGACTTAATAGTCAGCCATCAACACCCCAATCAACATTTTAAAAGCCACATACAACAAGCACCATATAAATACCACACACAGAATAGCCCGAAGCACACACTCTGATAGAGAGAAGTTCCCTGAAGATGGGCTTCAGTCAGAAAGATTGGAAGACAAAATCTCTAATCCTGTTGACCAACCCAGATTGGATCCTGCAATATTATCCTGGGACACATATATTCACCTTCATTCATTCTACTTTTCCCCCCAAAGCTCTACATGAAGCAAGCCCTATGTCTAAGGAGAGCTATTGTTTAAATATGTATTACCTGAACTCACAAACACCTGCATCCCTCAGCATTTCAGATTTTCCTTCATGTTAGGAGGTTTTGCATGGATCAAGCCTAGACCTGCATAAACAATACCTGTCTCTCCAGCAGTTCATACTTGTCCTCAGATTACATTTTCCAGTTAATTCTGTATTTCCTGAAAGTTCTTTGTTCTGAAAGACAGAATGAACTTATACAGAATAAGGTGCATATGTTATTAATTTGGTTATGGTTATGAATTCCAATATATCTGTACCTTCTCAATTATTATCCCTTATTATCTCTACACATATATATTTCAGCGTAGTTCAGTGCCAACTCCGGATAATATGAAAGGAATGACAAATAGGACATAAAATCTGGAAAAGGTCACTACTTACACATTATAAAAGGGTTGCATTGCTGAAATGCATCTTAAAATTAATTAGGATTTCTGGAAGATTAGTTTAATTTAATTGCAGGAAGAAGCGTCCCCCCCCCCCCAAAGTATCCTGGAAATCTTAGGATGGGTTGATTTCACTTGCAAGCATAAGATGCCCCCCCCCCAACTCTTTGGCTTTATTAATTTTATGTAAAGAGAATGATAATCTTCTTATTGAACCCAAACAAATACTCTACTGAATTTTATCTGCAGCTAATATTTCAGTCTAGTCAAAATGATATTCATTTAGTATAAAATAGAAGATTGAAGCACATATAAAATAGAAGATTGAAGCACATAGACTGAAATCCAGCATCTACATTTTATATGATTACTAGAGAGATTTTCCTTGAATTAGTTTCCACACTGTTGCTTTTTTTCATCCTACAATTATAAAGAATTTCAGAAAACTTCAGTATCTTAACTTCCTACCTGCTGCCTATTATTGTAGCTTTATTGCCCTACAATATTCCTGAGAAACCAAATGCAACATTAAGATCATTTGCAAGCTGTGACAGAGCAAATGTTTCTTCAATCAAAAAATCACAGATCACACAAATCATATTATTGGGCTTTCAGGTCTGCCAGACAGTAGCCCAGGATATTATAATGACAATTATATCTGGCTTTATTCTATTACAGCAGAACTGTTGGGATTTTTTTTCCCTTGCTGCCTGCATGGATCCAGTTCAACTGATATTTAAATATGCAGCAAGATGAAAAATTTATTTTGACACTTGTCATTACATCTTTAGCTCTAAAGGAAGTGTTGTTTCTAATCGAAACTGACAAAAGTAGTGTACCATCTGATGAATATTACAATTTCTAGCAGGCAGCGCGAAGGGCATTCTAATAAGAGCATTTCCGGTCCTTTTGACAATGAGAGCTGCAAGGAAATCTTAATCGGGCAGCTCCAGGCATGCAGACAGTTAATTATGACTTCACAGAAAGGAATTCATGAGATTGAACAATTTCAAGACAGTTAACTCTCTTGTTTTTCATTTCATGCAGATCTGTGGCATTAAAATGTGCCTGGAGTCTGTGGGAGTTACTTAACATTATTGCCTTTTTAGTAATTCTGTGTGAATGTTCATAGAATCATCTCAGATATTGCAGGGAATGGGGGATGTACAGGGAATTGACATTATTGGCAAAAAATGATAGAATGTTTTACTTCCAACTCTATATCCAATCCTCCTTTCTCCTCCTGCTTGATGTAGTGCACAAAAAGTATCATCTATAAATTCAGATTCCCACCTAATATAATTTCCTTGTGCTTATTCAATACCAACTTTAAAACTATAATTGGTAATACAGAAGTAGTAGTAGTGCTATTAAAGCACACCAAGCGAGATGTTTATTGCAAAACCAGTAGAATGTTGCAGTACTGTTTGAAATAGTGTATAATAGCCAGAGTATAATACGACAAACAACTGTACGACAAACAACTGTAAACTACATACACAGTCACACAAAAAGAGTTGTGACTTTTTCAAAGTTCTCGAAGGCTAGTCAGTTATATAATAATAATAATAATAATAATAATAATAATAATAATAATAACAACAACAACAACAACAACAACAACGTTGGAAGGGACCTTGGAGGTCATCAAGTCCAACTCCCTGCTCAGGCACGTATCCCTATACCATTTCAGACAAATGGCTGTCCAGTCTCTTCTTAAAAACTTCCAGCGTTGGAGCATTCACCGCTTCTGGAGGCAGGTTGTTCCACTGGTTAATTGTTCTAACTGTCAAGAAGTTTCTCCTTAGTTCTAGGTTGCTTCTCTCCTTGATTCTTGCCTTGCTTCTTGTCCTGCCTTCAGGCGCTTTGGAAAATAGCTTGACTCCCTCTTCTTTGTGGCAGCCCCTGAGATATTGGAACACTGCTATCATGTCCCCCCTCATCCTTCTCTTCGTTAAACTAGACATACCCAATTCCAGCAACCGTTCCTTATATGTTTTAGCCTGCAGTCCCCTAATCATCTTTGTTGCTCTTCTCTGTACTCTTTCTAGAGTCTCAACATCTTTTTTACATTATGGTGACCAAAACTGGATGCAGTATTCCAAGTGTGTCCTTACCAAGGCATTGTAAAGTGGTATTAATACTTCACGTGATCTTGATTCTATCCCTCTGTTAATGCAAACCTCTTTAAACCAAAGCTGGGATTCATTGCTTAGGAACATTAAACAGGCCTAGATTGTCTTAACTGTAGTATTCCCAAAATAGAAAAACAAAAACAAAAACAGCAGTAGGAATTGATCTCAAAACCTCTGGTTATTCCAAAGTTTATTTGATGTTTGCTTCTTAGTCTACTGAAAGCTATTTTTCTTTTTTATGTTGTAGTGTTGTAATTTTCTTGTCCTAAAATTGTTTTATATTGTTCTACTATCATTTTAATTTCTTGCAAACTACAATAGAAAGGGTGTGCCCTGTCAAAGAGTGTTCAGAAAACGAGTATATACTTACATATGCACTTATTTTCACAACTACATTCACAGGAATAGAAGAGGAAGGAAGAAGCTTACAAAAGACCCATTTCTGGGCCCCCAGCATTTTGATAACTGGTGGATAGCAGAGAGATTCCGAAATAGTAGCTCTTTGCTATAATTTAATGGTCAACTAGATTTTTGCACCCCAAGTATGGTAGCATAGAAACCTCGACAGGCCTGTAGGTGGGCTGGCACACATTTCTATGGGGGAAACAGAAGAAAACATGTACATATTTCCAGCAACATCAGATAAGAGGAGCATTGATTCGGATATGGGAAAAAATAAAAAAAGACATTATAGGAAAATTCCAAATTGGTTTTTGCCGATGGAGGCAGTGATTTACCCTAACACATTAGATAAAAAAAGATGATTAGATATAAAGAATTATTAGACAACCAAGGAAATCTTAAATTAAGAGAAGAGTTGGAGGAACAAAGAATACCCATAGACTGGTGGCCATATTTACAAATTCAATCTAGATATAATAGGGATAGGCAAGAACACGGAATAAGTCAGACCCCACATCAACTTGATAAAATTTTAATAAGTAAGGAAGGAAAATTATTATCTAAAATTTATAAATACTTATTAGAGATAGAGTTAGAAATAGTGAAGGGGCCAATGATAGCATGGGCACGAAATGTGGGTCGAAATATAAATTTGGAGGAATGGGAAAGATTATGGAACATAAACTGTAAACTGATGCTGTCAACTACATACAGGGAGAACCAATATAAAATGATTTACAGATGGCATTTAACACCGGCGAGATTGGCCAAAATGTATAAAAACATGGACCCGAAGTGCTGGAAAGGTAAAATCAGAGAAGGAACATTTTATCATATGTGGTGGCTGTGTCCTAAAACAAAAAACTATTGGGAACGAATAAGAGATTGAATACAGGAGATAACTGAGGTACAAATTGACTTTAAACCGGAATTATTTCTTTTGGGCATAATAAATTTAAAGACTGAAAAACAACTCCAACACATCATTATACACATATTGACTGCAGCTCGTATAGCATACGCTCAATGTTGGAAGAGTGAAAATACACCCACAAATGACATGATTATGTACAAAATCTTGGAATGCGCAGAAATGAATGAACTCACGTTAGAATTAAAAGACAAGGAGACAACAGAATTTTAAGAAATTTGGAATAAATGTTATAATTGGCTAGAACAGAGAAAGAAAAAGATATAACTATTGATGTAAATAAAATGTAAATAAGATGTAAATAATGGTTAAAATGTACAACACTGTTCTGTTAAAAGAAAAGATTTATGTTTGTGTATTTTAAGTCTGTCTTGGTGTATGGTGTATGGTGGAAAAAAAAAATAAGAAACCTCGACAGGGTGTCAAGAATGGGCAAACATGAAAACATGACACAAGTTTTGTCCCTTTGGTAAATACGTCATGATGTCCCTTATTTTAAAAAAATGATAACTTGTGTGGCAATGGCATGACACTGTTTTTGTTAGTTTGACAAAGGCCTCAAATCATGTGATACCTTACATTAATGTATGGATGGGAGTTGCAGGAAAATGATTTCATATTCCCAGTTTTTCAAATGATGAAAAGATAAATATCATATAAAGAAATCTCATTTGACACACACATTCTGCCATGGAATGCAATGCAATGGAGCTTTGCAATTTCTGATGCTTTTTCTACTTTTTAAACATAGCTTTTTTGTTCTTTATCTTATTTTATCATGGACACTCTATTTTAATGTTTTTAACACCTGTTACATGCTGCTTTTGAAGGATTTTTTAAAAGATTAGTGTTCAAGAAAATCTTTATTTTGAACAGATGTATTCTCTCTTCCTTCACTCTATTTCTGTATGTTTGTGTGTGCACTGCACGTGTGTGTGTGTGTGTGTGTGTGTGTGTTTGTGTGTGGAGAGAGAGAGAAAGAGAGAGATTGAGATTCTCAGAGACTGTCTGGATTGATACCCGCAATTTTCTTGGCAAGGTTTTTGGAACTGGTTTGCCATTATCACCTTCTTATGGCTGAGAGAAAGTAGGCACAAGCTTGGTTTGTGCCTAAGGTGGAACTAGAATTCATGGTCTCACAGTTTCTAGTTTGATGCCTTAACCACTACACCAAACTGATTTTCACTGTATATATACTCTACAATGAATAAAAATAACAATATACTGTAATTATGATGAAAAAGGCATATATGTATTATATAACACTTCTACAGAGGCAAGCTTCCCACTGCTGATATTTAAAATTTGACCAGCATCTTCTATAATACAGCGCAAAGATTATGTGGTTTTTTGGTAAGATGAAGCACATTCTAGATTTTGTCCAATTACACATGCACCCAAAATTTAGAATTCAGAATTTGCTGCTGAACCTCTGGCTATTTGGGAGCTGCCTACAAAACTCTTCTATCTCGAGTTATTATTATTAATAAAGGATGTAAGCTGTTCCGAGTAAAACTGCTTTATATTATGTGCCAGTAAGTCATTGTCAGTTCTTAGTGACCGCGTACAATAAATAGATTTTCTCCATGACAATATCTTCTTAACCTGGTCCTTCAGATCTAATTGCCACTGTAACTGAATTCATCCAGTTTGCTGCTGGTCGTCTTCTTCCTGTCTTTCCTTCTATTTCAAGCTTTAAGATTTTCTCCAGAAATTTACATCTGATGAAGGAAAATGATGAAATTATGCACTTATGGCCTTTTTCAAAAAAAAAATTAAAAAACACAAAGAAAAGTAGAAAATTCAATGAAGTAAAAATAATATTTTTTTTCTTTTAAAAAGGTTTGCTTTGGAACCCGCAAAGATTGTCCTTTTATTTACAGGATAATATTCATAACAATTGTATTATGATAGCATTCATGATAAAATATGGGAAAGAGTTTTAAGCACTGATTCAGTTGTGGGGGGGGCGGGTCTTATATCTTCCAGAATTAGCCAGACAAAAAACGAAGTGCATTATATGGAACTGACAGCAGCCTTTGGAAGTGGAACAGAAAACTATGCCAGGCAGGTCACTTTGATACTGAGTGGGGGGATTAACAGAAGGCAAAATTATCTGGTTTTGCCCTCCTGGAAGAATTGCTGGCTTGTTCTCATGACTGGACAACCCAGCAGTGCAGACAGGATCTGATTCAGAAGTTCACAGTACTTTCACAGTAAATAGGCTAAGATTATATAATTATGCATATATTGTTTAAAGCATGTACATTTTTCAATTTTTTTTCCTTTTCATTTTTGAGAATGTAAGAAATTGATTTTTGTTTCTCATTTTTCCAGTCAAAATTGTCAAACATTTAATTCACGCTACAGTTTAAATGCATGCATGTAGAGGTACTGTATGTAAAGCTACAAACATAAGGACAATCATAGTTAGACTTTTTCATATTGTTCTCATACTAATTTTTGCAACCTAGAAATAGTAGTCCTGATTCAAGAGCAAAATTTTGCCTAGTACATAATTTTTACAAATATTTTTTCTTAATCTAACATTTTTTGTACAGTATTTTTTAGAAATATAGGCATTTTTGTTTAAGCTTTACAGTAATATAATTAATGTTTATTTATTAATTTATTGGAGAACTGCATTGTAAAATTCAGGGAACTGTTACTTTTAAATTATAATTAAGTTTTGGCTTTTATTAAAAGCAAGCTTAGATAGTTTCACATTCAAATTAAAAGAATATTCCTCTATAATATCAATTAAATCCATGAAATAACACAATTTAAAGTAACTCCTGTCAATTCGAATGGTAAACATAAGCAGCCAGCTATAACTCTTCATGGTATTCTGTGCACACTTATGTAAAAATTAAGCCACTGAATTTAAATGAAACTTCTATTTATGAAGTATAAACATATTCATTTAACCCGGAAAGTCATCTAAAATGTAATTTGTAAAACAAAATAGTGTTATACAACATTGGTGCATTGGAATTTCATTTTAATGTGTGCCATCGAATATATAGGAAATGATAATAAAAGTTATTCATTCATTCATGCATTCATTCAAATGTTTCATTTATATGCAGTGGTTTTACTTCATTCCAATAAATTAATAATTATTTAATTGCCATCTTCAAGACATTTACTCCAATTTAAATTTGAACTTCTGTTCTCATAGCACTTAAAGTATGTTTAGGAATAGAGAACAATATAAAACCTGAACAACTTATAAAAAAACAATTATTTATTTTGTCCTTTTTAAAGAAAATCACTAGAAAATGTTATATTGCAGGATGGTTTCTCTACTGTTCCTGACTGTGATTTGGCCTGTGCTTTGTTATAATCTAAACTTGGTTTTTTTATGCACATTTGCTATTTTATTGCTGCAAGTCCTGTGGGCAAAGTAGATAGATAGATAGATAGATAGATAGATAGATAGATAGATAGATAGATAGATAGATAGATAGATAGATAGATAGATAGATAGATAGATAGATAGATAGATAGATAGATAGATAGATAGATAGATAGATAGATAGATAGATAGATAGATAGATAGATAGATGGTTTATGAATAATTCTTTTGATAGAAACAAACACTAAATAAATTGTTGTAAGTCAAGGCCTACATTCATATGACAGGATAAATTTCTCATCAGAAATAGTCTGATTTGGGAAAACATAAGGTTTCAGCGCTAATTGAGAGACAAGACAGAAAAGAGAAAGGGAAATATAATGAACCCTGCAGACTTTAATTTGCACTAATCTTCCAAACAAGAATATAATCCAGAAACATGAATACACAAAGCAGGTAATAAAAATAGAACTAAAGTTACAAAGAAATTGCTTATATCAATTTGTAACTAATTTGCCTCTGGTTCCACAGAGGGGGCCATTTCTATCTGATTCTCCAATGCTGCTCTGGGACAAGGTATTTTTCTCTTACCTGGGGTGGGAGGTAGGCTCCAAAGAGATCTCCTTCTCTCTCCTCTCAGAATGGAAGACAAGAGAGCAAAAGGCTCTTCCCCTTTTTAAAGACTTGTATCAAACGTTCCTGTTCTGGATAGCTCATAGTTTCCTTCCCAGGCTTTGATGACTTATTCTCACTGTCTACATTGACAAGATCATATCTGATTAGTCTATCTGAATCTCTTGTAATTTTTTGTTTTTCTCATTATGTAGGTTCATAAAACATGGTTATCCATGTCTGTTAAAGACAACAAGTAGTAGCATTTGCATAACATCTTAAGCTTGATTAGTTTTAACTTTGGTCAGGTAATCATTGTTTAATATTCCTGTTGCTAAGTCACTAATCAGGGAAAATGTGTTGTATGAATTTTACAATATAAAAACTAATTCTGTATCAATCACAATTAAAACATGAAAATTGTTTCTTATGAGCATAGTTTTTCAAAATTAAGTGTTATCTACAGTTAGTTATAAAAACTATCCTGCAAAAAGAATTATTTGTTTCCCTTGCCTGGGGTGGGGTGGGGGACTGAAATGGGAGGAACTTCAGTAAGGTCCCCATGAACCTGCCATATAACTATTATTCTAAGAGGAGTTTTCACTCTTCGGAATCTTTTTTCTCTCTCCAGTTTTGCAGAAGTAGGGATGTGCTTCCAGAACTAGGATGTGCACCTGCTGATTACAACATCAAGTGAAGTTTATGGAGTGACTGGATCATTCTCATAATAGAAATTAGATTGGTCCCTTTACTATAGCATGGGCTCTATATTATCGACCTGCTCCCCGATGTTAGCATCTCTTTTATATTCTGGAACCAAATGAATGCACTATTAGGATAAATTGCTTTTATCCCATTCCAAACACATACTTAGTCGAGAGCAAGTTGTTTAAAGACTTAGGTAGAATGGGCAATATGCACTGAAGGAATAAGCAGATGATTACATATAGAGAAACCATGAACAGAAAGCATTTTAGCAAGTGTATCATTGCATTGTCACAGACAGGGAAAGGTGTTTGATAAGAAAGGAAAACACCTTCTGTTGAAACAGCAATTTAGACTTTAGAATGACCTAGTTACTGATGTCCATTACATTCAAGCTCTCAGAGAGTATTTTAGGGAGCTGGGATTCATGATTAAAAAGTTGTACAAGTTACACCAATTCTACTAAGAAAACACCCCAGTTAAAGGCATTGCAACCTCAGGCCTGTTATGGATGAAAAGGAGACAGTGTTCCTTTTCTGCACATTCCTTTCTACTTCTAGGTAACAGGAGATCTTACTCTTCCAAACACTTGGTGCAAAATGTCCCAGTCTGATAGACTCCTTCTCTCCAGGTCCAAAAAAAGAGGGGATAAGGTACAGCCTCACTCACCTTCATCAGATATCTCAGTCTGGATTGTAGAACCTGTAGATCTCTCTGCTCACCTTAGATACCTAATCTTAGCAAACTCCCTTTCCTCCCTTTTTGTATTTTATTCTTTGCTACATGCCTTCCCTCTCTCTTTTACCACATTCCCAATCTGGATCAATGTGCTAAATGTACTTGGAGAGAATATGGTGACCCCCACAATCCAATCTGCCTTTCCATTCTTACAGCCACAAATATCAGGGTAATTCTTGATCTTAAGCTAAAAGTTTATAACAAATAAATGTTTTGTTGAAGAACTTGAAAAATACAGGTAATGAAGGATTTAGAAAAAAAAATACGAACTACAGAAATTGTGTTTTATGTTTAATACCTACAAATGCATATATATATATATATAT
>NW_015387440.1:32174-49388 GCF_001527695.2 Protobothrops mucrosquamatus | reverse complement strand
GTTCAGTGGCTGTTCGTGTCTCTTCGTCTTTGGCCAGCATTTCGCCCCATAGAGTGCTGTTTTGTCCTGTTCCTAAGTATCCTTGACATTAATATATGGTGGACAACCATGTGGTAGATCTTTGATTTAAGGCGCAGCAGGATCTTCTGGTTGCAGAGGATTCCAGGGACCCAGCACCACTTCAATCAGGCAGAATTGATGCCTGTGCATCCAGAAGCATGTCACAATCAGTTGTTATGCAGGGTCCGAGGTAATGAAAATGAGAGGCCTTTACAAGCAGGGTGCCATCAACTATGATTGTACCATCTGTCTGGTTGCCACATTCCAGGTATTTGGTTTTTGCCAAATTAAGTCATAGTCCAAATATCGAGCCATGTCTCCCATTGGTTGACCAGTCAGTCGATTCCATCCTGGGTCCCTCCCAGATCCGAACACCATTGGCATTGACAAAATCATCATCAGTGATCATCAGTCAATTGTAAAAAGCAGTTTTACTTGGAACAGCTTACATTCTGTGAGGATACCTTTAATACCATCAAACAACAACATCCACCTATCCTAGTATTTGGTAACAGGACAAAAATGCCAAAATCCAATCTAAACATCTGGCTGACTATATGACCAACCATAATAAGTAAACCTGAATGCTGCCTGATGAGGCAGCTCATAACAATCAAACAAAGAAATTACAATTAAATCAATAAAACATAAAAGATGAAAATTCTCCTCAACATTCATTGTGGATAAACAGGTGGCAAACATCTGTTGCCAAGTAAGGAGATGAGTGTTTAACTCTGGAATAAACATATACATATGACTATATTCCTAGAATCTGCAATATTTGATTTTCATCATTTTAAGAACTTCTTTCATATCTCCAACAAAAGCCATTTATACAGTATATCTGTCTTCTCCTTAAATCTTCCCAAAGGTGGTTTATCAAGAGGCAACTGAACTTTCATGTTTTTCTTTGAAGATATTTCACTTCTCATCCAACAAGTTTCTTCAGCTCTGACTGGATGGTGGGGAATGGAAGGATTTATATTCCTTGCTGTCAGCTGGCCAATTGCATTCTTTTAGAGGGTCATTGAGGCCACTTGGAGGTTTATCTGTGTCCTCAATGTCACCTGAGTGGTGCAAATAGGTGTGGAGCCTTCTTGGAACTGCTGAAAAGACTGTGTTGTAGACTGGAGATAGATGATGTCATATCCCTTTCCCTCTGTTGAGAGAGGGCTGTTCAATTTTGACATAGATGGCCTCTTTGGATGAGAAGCGAAATATCTTCAAAGAAAAACAAGAAAGCCCAATTGCCTCTTGAGAAAACACCTTTGGGACAACCATGACTTGGATGACTGAGAATCTCCATAGACATTTCCTTAAATCTTCTGTTGCTAAGCTCATTAATGTGTTTTTGCAATCCTAAAAGGAGATTTATTTCCATGCCCAGGGTGAGGCTCTGACAGCAGATACCCATTAGAGATATTGGAAAGTGGCCTTTACAGACTTCAATAATGGACCAGATTCACAAGGATAATGTTCATCTGTGACATCTGAATAAAACATATGCATACAGAATTGGAGAGACACAGGATGGCAGCAGTGTTAGAGTACCATCAAACGATGTTTCTTTCCTTTTAAAAAAAATCATGTAAGGCTGACAATAAAGATATTCCATTAAAACTTGCCTTGATGCGCATTTTAAGTAAGTCATGTCAGGGATATGATGTATTCCAAAGTATACCGTATCCTACAGTTTATCCCCATACTTTCCTTTGTCCTAGTATAACATTTGGAAATTACTGTAAATGGAACTAGGACATGAAATGAGTCCACAACTTTGACCGAGGACCAATTTCTGTACCTTCTACAGATACAAATATATATATATAAATATTGCCTATTATATGTCAGCACTCTATTTTAGAAACTCCTTGCACATCCACTGACATATCCACATGCTGCTTACAGTTCAGCTGCAGCTGTTGCTAGAGTATGCTGGTCTTGATAGTTAACACAAGTATTTCTCAAGTGATTACTACCAGATTGTCTGCCAGACTTAAATCAGTCCCCATTTACATGATCATTTCAGTATAAGCATATTAAATAAAAAAGCAGTACTCTTAAAGAACAAAGAAGTTAAATTGTCTTAAATAACTGCAGAGATTTCATTATTCCTGATTTATACAGTATGCTCTTTACCTGACTGCTTTTTTGATATGGAAGGATGAAAAAAAATAATCTTTGTAAATTGCATCATTATTGCTTCCCTGTATATCCTATATATATGCAGACAAGCTCTTTAGGAAAGTATTATCCCTCGCTGTCCAAACTTCAGCAGGAAGCAGCATCTACCTTAATCTTGTAAGATATCAACAGTAAGGCATTATCGTACTGTTACAAGTAACACAGCATTGGATGAGGTCCATAAAGTCACCAGGAATAAAGCCCAACACAAAGGATTTTTACCTTTTGTACATTGAAAGTATAACTGGATACATTAGACAGAGGCTCATGGGCAGCTTCATTAAGAGGAAACCACTATAAGCCTCTTGAAAAACACTGAAACTTGGGATGAGTTAGAGAATAAAAATATTTTATAAATGTATGTTATATTAATTAACATATTAACATATTAATATTAACATATTGATATTAACAATGTTAATATTATAGTGTAGTACAGTACAGTACAGTACAGTACAGTACAGTATAGTATTGTATAGCAATAGCACCTAGGCTTATATACCACTTCACAATGCTTTACAGCCCTCTCTAAGCAGTTTACAGAGTCAGCATGTTGCCCCTAACAATCTGGGTCCTCATTTTACCAACCTCAGAAGGATGGAAGGCTGAGTCAACCCTGAGCCAGTGAGAATCAAACCCCTGGCAGTCGGCAGTGAGCTAGCCTGCAATACTGCATTCTAACCACTGCACCACCATGTATAGTATAGTATAGTATAGTATAGTATAGTATAGTATAGTATAGTATAGTATAGTATAGTATAGTATAGTATAGTATAGTATAGTATAGTATAGTATAGTATAGCAATAGCAATAGCAATAGCATTAGCATTAGCATTAGCATTAGCATTAGCATTAGCATTAGCATTAGTATAACATTATAATTCCGGTTGTTCCCCTGAATCTGTTCCAATAACTGGCATAGTGTTGAGACGTCTGCATAGCATATGGGTCAGTATCTCCAAAGTCCAGATGGGAGCTTCCATACAAGTTTGTGGAGAATAAAGGGGCCAATATCATGTGGGTCATCCAGAATCCAGACAGACAAACAGGTGGTAATAGGCAAGAGCCAAAAGACTAGCAGTGGTGCTAAGTGACACCACTATATCTCAAAAGAGTATGAGAAGCTGAAGAAGTACTATGGCCTGAAGGAGGAACTGGAGAGTTCCTTGTGCAAAGTAAAGGCAAAAATATTGGTGGTAGGAGCACCCAGGACTGTGACTCCTAAACTGAGAAAATGGGTCTAATAGATCCCAAGGAACAATATCAAAGCTCTCTGTTCAAAAGAGTGCAGTGTTAGGAACAGCTAAGATACTGTGCAAAACCCTCAAACCCCAGGCCCCTGGTAGAGGACCCAAAATTAAGGAAAATATCCAAGCTTGATTATGAATAAAAGAAAGTCAATTGTCATTATCAAACTCAAATATCTGTTACAAAAGGTTAAAGTATCACCTATGCCTAAGTTTGCACATATAAGAAGATGAGGGAAACAATAACTTCTAATTCACTGCTAACTCTTGGAGCAAATGAGGACAAGTAATATAAATGGATTGCAGAGAATTTGTATTATTTAGGTAATTAAACTAGCAGATGGTTAATGCAATTTATTATAACAGAATGTTAAATAATTGGTTTGGGAAAATGTACCAAATGGAACAATATATAGTGCAATGAAAGGGTGACATAGAGGGAGAGAGTTTTTGTATTACTGAATAAGTAAATGAGAACCCATCCATAGAAACACACAAAAATAGAATGTTATTTATTTTCAAAAGAACCAAATTCATAATATGGGCATTGGAGCTGGATTACTGTTATTACTTTGTATACAATAAAGGTAAATTAAATTGAACCACTAGAACAATACTGTCCAGATTAAATATCACAATGTAGAATGGTTTAGAGTTTATTTTGACAAACAGAAGAATTTTATTAGTTAATTTTCTGACAGAGTTTGGATATATTTGGTAAATAGAATTCTTGATTGTGTTTGTGCCTATGAAGACTCTACTGCAATCTCACTTATATCATTTTTTTGCCCCAGTGCATAGCCAGACAGCTGCATAAAGTGCTCTCCATTAGCCCTTGAGCTGGCAGAAAAGTATGCTGTCCCAATTACCATACCTTAATCTACCACAAAGTTGGAACTATTCTTATAGTTTTAATCCGGGACAAATTTTCCTGCTACCAAGTGTTGCTTGTTAGCAGGGAAACCACCAAACACTCCCTAACACAAGGTGGAGTGAAGTGGACAGTGCAGGCAGATAATGTTTTAAATGGCTTGCATAGCCAATTCTCAGATGCTCTACTAACAGATTGATAGAATGGAGTAACCTGTAAATATTCAAGCTTTTCTAAAGACAAGCCTGGTGCAATTTAAATGTTCAACTAATGTGCCAAAATAGTCTGACTAACAGGTTGCAGTTGCAGAGGAAGGACAAGACATGAGAAAGTGATTGATAGTGAGGGTTTTCTGTTTTCAGCTATAATAATGAATAATGAGGAACCCTCTGTTCATGTAGCTAGCAGAATCCAGAGGTAGCCAACACATGGCCCTGAAGCCACAATTCAGTACCCTGCCAAACAGTAAAAAATATGGCCCTTGAGTCATTGGTGTATCCACTGATAACAGAAAACACAGTTGGCCAAACCCATATAATCACTAAAACATGCCAAACCCTATCCATGGCAAAAACATATATGGGGAAAGTAGGATTCTGCAAAAATCTGGTCTCATATAATTTGCTTTACCTTTCAACTCTTTGTTAGGAAAAATGGATCAGCAGTAGGAAATATAAATGAAACAATATACATATAATTCACTGATCAGATCTGAGACCAGGACTATTTTAGGGTTTATTCAACATTTCATTCAATCAATGTCACTTGTTAGATAGCATTATGTTCTGAGACTTCATTTATGTAAAATAGAAAACAATATGGCAAATAAGGCATGGATTCAAAAAAGACTATAATGTAGTGGAATAGCTTCTCCCATAATATGCAAATTGGATGCAGATTTCACCATTTAAACATTAGCTATAGCCTTCTGTGCTTGAATGAACTGTTCACTCAAGGTAAGACAATAAGACTGATGAAGGACATAATAAAAAGGGATAGAATTAAGCAAATCACACATAATAAAAGTCTCAACAATGCTTAGACTAATATTGCAATTTTCATATTATAACAAAAATGCCCATACCGAGCCATATCCCCTTTCTATTTTATTCAGTTAATTGTATTCCAGCTAAACATATGTTTGGAAATAATTTAAGCCTTTTTCTTCACCTGCAAAGATGCAATTAAGCGAACTATTACCTATTTTACCTTTATTTCAAATTGTCGCTTCTTGTTACCTATAAACATTATCCTGGAAAAATGGGAGGATTCAGTCTTTATCAGAAAATAACATTTCCTGAAAAAAAATTATCAGGGGAAAGTAATGAGTACAGATTTCTTGATAAATCATCTTTTTCAAAAGTCATTTACTGCTTCAGCAGGAAAAAAATACTATTTGTATAGCAAGAATGCCGGTATTTCATTTTCTTGCTTACAAAATTGTAAGAATTTATTAAACAAAATACAGCACTGTCATGGTTACATTATGTCCTTAGCAAAAACAAGAAGCAAAAGAATTTCAGTGGGTTTAAAATAAAAGATGCATTCATTATATGTACACAAAAAACACGTATATACATTTACATATACAGTACATATACCATCAAACTATTCCCTTTGAAAGTAAGTAACATTATGCATAATACAGAAAAACAGTAAGAACTAGTAAACAAAAGACCTAAATTATACCAGCATCATATTACTTCTGTCTGCCCTTCTATGCTTGGACCTTGATTTCATTTCCATTCACCCAATTCATACACTGAATTTTGTTCTTTAAAATTCCCATCTTTCCCTGAAGTTCTTCCTCTTGACCCGTGCACGCATTAATTCTTGACAAGGAAACAATTTCCATCATTCTTCATTTTGCATAGACACTTGTTATGTATTCCTTTTTCAATGCATTCAATTTATTTTTATTTTTTCTCCCAACTTATCCATTTCTTAGTTTCATATAACAAAGTGGAAAATCTAAATCTGGTTTCTCAACCAACAATGCACTTGTTATCTGCACTTAAAAGAACGTGTACATTCATGTCCCCAACCAACACTCCTTTGCCACCAATTTCAACTTCAGGAGGTCAGACTTAGACCCTGGATCTTTGTGGCAGCTGTAAATCTATAGCTATAAGGCTTAGAAAATATAAACAAGCTTACTTCAGAGGCTGAGGTAGCATGGAGATGAATCCAAGATGAGGAACCAGAGCTGAGGATCAATTTGTGCAAGTTCAAAGGTCACTCTGGGAATCAGAGAAGCCAGCATTCAGAAAGCCAGGTCCAGCTGGAATACTATTTGCCACAACTTATTCAGACATGCCGTTTTTCCTGAGTCTTGCCTCTGCCTTTCAAACAGCCTCATTGAACATCTACTCACTTAAGCTTTCTGTCTGTGGAGGGCTGGGAGTCTTTTTCTGTTTAGGCTTCTACTTCAGCTGACTTAGTCTGTGGTTGTGCATTTGCAAGGGGGGGAGAGTTGATTGCCTGACCATTCCAGACTTGCAAGCTTATCATCCAACTAGTCCTGTTCTTTCTGAGCCTCATCTGCCTCTTAGCTCTTGAGTTGTAAGGGTAAAACCTGTCAACCCATGCTCCAGTTCACAGCCTGTCTAAGCTCTTAACATAACAGACCTATAATCTTTAATGTCATTACAAACATTCCATCAATGAACTACTACATTTATCCATCAATGCATTAAACAACCAAAGAAGGTTCACACATCCTTGTCTGATGCTCTGCCTAATGTTGAATCATTAGCTAAGCATTCTATTTAATCTCATGCAGGTTTTACAAGTGGTCCTCAGTTAAGGACCAGTCATTCAGTGATAGTTCAAACTTATAACAGCACTGAACAAGTGGTACTTACCACCAGCCATCACAGCATCTCAATGGTCAAGTAATCACAATCCAGGTGCTTGGCTACCAGCCCAGATTTCTAACTATCATAGCATCCAGCGGTCACATAAGTGCAATTTGTGACGTTTCCATAAAGCTGCACTCCACTTCCCAAATTTTGTTCATTGTCATTTTTTCCCAATCAGAATTCTGAAAGCTGCATTTCCAGGCATACTTAAAGAATTGACCTCTCTGTCATTTTTTGCATTCACTCTTATTATGCTTCCATTTGTAAGGAAACAATAGCGGCATTCTTTCAATTGTGAGCAGAGATACAATTTTCAAACACACATATTAAATAGGTTGCATGGCCATTGCACAAGGAAACCACACCAAAATATAGCCCATGCTAAAGCACAGAAAGTGAGTCTGAGGTCAAGAGCCAATTCCCTCAGAGTTTCTAAGGAATGAACAATAATAATTGTAACTGTAATTTTGCTGAAATCCTTTGGAGTCTTTACATTCTTTCTGGCAAGGTCCACTTCATCTAAACAGCCATTTAAGGAAACAACATTCAGTTCATAGCATTTCCATGTGATTATTACTGTAGTGAAACCTACAATGGCATAGGAAATGTCATTCAAACTTTTTATAGAGGAGCTCTATATTTACATTTCTAAATGTTCTTGGATAAATAATAATAATTCAGTTACAGATACATAATTAAATAAGGATAAGTATTGATTCATCCATTAGACTAGTACAGATGAATTAACTCTTTTAGTTAAGTTCTTGCTTATTTACTTGACATGAAAAACCAACAAACGAGTTATGTATATCAAAAATTATGTGCATGCTTGCAACAAAGGGGAAGTCTTTGGTTTTTTGTTTTACTACTGACACAATAATATTTGAATAAATATTAAATATACTGAAGTTTACATTTTATTCTGTTTTCTTCCATTTCAACTATGTACTTTTAAAAATAGATATTTTTGAGTATCAATATATTTCTACAATACAGGCTAGAATTCTAAAAACTTATCTAAAAATAATTTATGACTTAAGCTAGTCCATTCACAAGATATAGCAGATATAGCGGTAAAAATGAATGTTCTCCCAAAATTTCTTTTCTTGTTTCAAATGATTCCTGTTTTAAAGAAAGATGCTAATTTGGAGAATTGGCAGAGGGGCATTAACAAATTTATTTGGGCAGGTAAGAAGCCAAGAGTTAAGTTTAAAATTATACAAGATGCAAGGGAACGAGGAGGACTTAAAGTTCCTAATTTAAAACTGTATTATGATGCTGTGGCATTGACATGGATTAGTGATTGGTTAAACTTAACAAATAAGAATATACTTTCTCTTGGAGGATGGGATTTGTTATTTGGTTGGCAGGCATATTTAATATATGATAAAAAGGTGGACTCAAATTTTAAGGCTCATGTTTTAAGGAGTGCTTTATTATGAGTTTGGAAGAAATATTATTACAAATTAAATTATAAAATTCCTATATGAGCAGTTCCAGCACAGACAATAGAAGGGATTTCCAGGGGAGTTAATTTGGATAAAGTTTCTTATAAGGAATTACTTCGTCCACATGGACAAAGTTGGCAACTTAAATCATTAGCAGATTTGAAACAAGAAAATATTGTGTATTCATGGTTTTATTATAATCAATTGTCAATGAGGTGGCGAATGGATCAAAAAGTTGGTATTACTATGCAGGATGAAAATTTGATGAAACAGATTAAGGATCAATCTCAAGCACATATTAAAAGAATTTATAATGTATTGGTAGAATTGGATTCAGAAACAGAATTGGTTAAGGATTGTATGATAAAATGGGCACAGAATATACAAGAACAGATCCCATTGGAAACATGGGAGAAAATTTGGATTAGAAATGTAAAATTTACTCAAGCCCAAAACCTAAGGGAAAATTTTTATAAAATGTTTTATAGGTGGCATTTGGACCCACAGAAATTGTCTTGTATGTATCTTAATTTACAACCTAAATGTGGGAGATGTGGAAATGTAGATGCAACGTATTTTCATATGTGGTGGACATGTAAGGAGGTTAAAGTATTTTGGATTAAGATTTGGTGGAATATCCAAAATATTTTTAAGAAAAAGATAAAGTTTAAACCACAGATATTTTTGCTGGGTATTTTGGAAGATTTGGATGCAAAAGAANAAAATACCATTTGGTTTTTGAATGAATTTTTGATTTTATTTATAACTATGTTAATTTGATGATATTCAATAACTGTATATTTGTTTTAAAAGAGAGTTAAAGGAAGTTATAGATTTGTTAGATTAATAGTTGATTAATATTAGTTAGATCATGATTATTTTATTGTTAATCCTGTGATTGGCTCTGGGAAGGAGGGGGGTGAGGGATGGAGGGTTGGGTTTGGGGGGAGGGGGGGATTTATATTGTAAAATTTTATAAAACTTTCAATTAAAAAAAAAAAAAGATATAGCAGAATCCATTTAAATAGTTAACTTCTCTGTCCACCAAATCAAACCTGCGCATTTGAACTGACAAAAACTGACTGCCATATCAGAAGCTGGAAGGAATTTCCAACAGTTTTAAAGATACTAGATTGATTCATTTCATGAAACAAGCACAAGTTGCCTTTCTGTATATTAGGTCTGCAGAATTAGTAACCTGTTAATCTAAATAACTATTAGATTACAACAAAGAGATAAGAACACTCTTTGCTTCCACCTGGTGTCCTGTCTTGTTTTTGCAGCCTACTCATTTAAAACAAACAATTGTAATGAAACTGTGATTAGTAGAGTTGTAAGAAATTGTACGAAACTGTGATTAATAGAGTTCACCCATTATGCTAAACCAAAGCATAGTTTCATTTTGGTTTATTATCAGGGTAAGTGACCCACAGCTGCATAAGGCCCCAAAGCTTTTTGCAATCCTTTGAGCCTCCTCTAATCATGACTGCTAAAATATATAATCTCCCGACATCTGGAGTTGGAAAACATGAAACTGTAATATAAGGCCTAAAATAGACAAATCAGACTTTTAAAAAAGCAAATAATTGCCTCCCCATTAAGCTTCACATACATATATAATGTGTTCCCATCCAGTTTGCGGCCTTCAGACCAAGAAAACTATGCCTCAGTCACCAAAATGTTGCTTATCCCTGGCTGTTGTGCAAACCTCTACAGTGTGGCATTGTATGTGTATGTGAGGCTTAATAGGGTGGCAAGTGTTTGCTTTTTACACTGTGATTTTATAAACCATGTTTTTGCTTAGTGTGTGGTGTGACTATATCTTCAGAAATTACCGAATATTAAGATGACCAACCGTCCTCCTTTAGGGAGGACAGTCCTCCTTTTGTGAGTTCTGTCCTCCCTCGAAAAGTGTCCTCTTACATGTCCTCCTTTTCGATATTTGAAGACTAATCTGCAGGGCTTTTTTTTTCCTCATAGAACGCTCAGAATGGCGTTCCAGCACCTTTTTTTGATGTTTTTTTTTCAACTTTTGCATGAGCTGTGCTACTCCCCCTATTGGCTTTCGAAAGCCAATAGAAATTGCTGTTGAGCGCGCCAAATTGCTGCTGAGCACGGCCGGCAAGTTGCACATGCAAGTTGTCTGCAGCAAAGGCGAATTGGCAGGAACTTTGCACCCCTCCCTGCTACCCAACTACACCATCTTCTAGTTAGTCCCAAAGATACCTGGAGGAGACTGGAGCGGCGATGCCACGGTAAGTTTCTCTTGATCTTCGGCCCTGCTAGGGCAATAATGGCTGCGGGCACAAGAGGCAGGGGCGGCGGGGCTGCTGTGGGCGGGGGTGTGAGGGGCGGTGGTGGCCGGCTGCTCCCATGCTGTGGGAGCCGCGGGGCCCACTCTACATGGGGCTGCGCAGGGTGGGCGGTGGTGCTGGCGGGGCGGCTGCAAGCGGGGTGTGTCAATGGCGGGCTGCCCCCCGGGGCTGGAGCCGGCACAGCTGGTGCTTTGGGAGCCGCGGGGCCCACTCTGCATTTATCATATTATAATGTATTCTGTATTATTGTTGCAATGAATAAAATGTTTCTTTTATGTATGATATTTGTTTTCTTCAATTTATTTGTGTCCTCCTTTTCATTATAAAAAAGTTGGTCACCTTAAGAAAATGCAAATATTAGGTAGTTCTGTCTTTTTCATTTGACATGAAATCATTGCTTCTTACCCTCAAATGTCTACTGGCAGACCACTTTTACTGACTTTCTTCTAAACTGTTGATACTGGAGGGCTATCTGAGATAGATCTGGGTTAAAGTGTAAAACAGAAGGCTAGGTAAAATGATCTTCAGATACAATGAAGAAGAGAATCTTATCCTTGCAATATTTTAGCATGCAAAACAAAGACTATTTATTAAGAGAAAGCAGCATAAATTATGTTTTATATACATTGAATTTTTTACAAGCTACTGAATGATTTGTGAACAATTGATGTTAACTAGTCTACCATTATTGGTAATCCATGGATGACCTCAGAATGAATGTCAGTTTGAATTTTCTATAAATATGTTTTAAGATGCCCAACCTATGCCAATGCTGCTGCACATATAAAGCAGATTATTCAAATAAATAATAATATGTACTAAGATTGCTAATCAGTGTGGGAAATTAATATTTAGAGCAGAAATAGATTAGAGACTCAAAATGCCTATAATCCCAATTTGGCAGACTCACACAGTCAGGGAACCTAATTGCAATTGCAAATTGATAGCAGCATTGACAGATTGGCAGTAATGAAGGAGAGAAATTGAGTGAAGCAGAACTATACACTGCAGAAATTGGCTAATACACACAATAGTGGAGGTTAGAAAATTTGTTCTGAAATGGAAGACCACAGATTCTGATCCTTTCCATGGAACTGCAATAGAATTCCATGGAAATGCCTCTGTCCTATATTACTTATTAAAGCATTTTTAACAAATAAATATAATGTTTTTTATGATTCAATGCAGTCTTAACCAACATGTTACTACTGGTAATCTGAAGTACTCTGAGGTCTTAATGTATCTGCCAATTCCCCCCCCCCTTCAAATTAGTAACTCTGGCGCAATTACCACATTTACTTTTTTTCCTATGAGTCACAGTTCTGGTGTCTACAAGTTGTGTAAGCTCCATAAAAAGGAAAGTCACCAGCACACCCTGTGAATAGAAAACAATTATCTTACACATCTTATTTAAATAAATAACAACAGGTGTGCTGCACCACCAAGTGGCTATCTATCTGTTTCTTATGACAATCGTATTATAGGATTGGAGCTTTGATTCTGTGCTTCTGATAGAAACAGTCTGTGGAAAATTAGAGAGAGGGAGAGAGGGAAAGAGATTAGAAACCCTTCTTGTACCGTCTGACATCTTGTGGCCAAAGATACTTTAATCTGATTTGTTTTGCAATGCATGAGAGACTGGGATTTAAGGAGGAAGGATTTTCAATTGCTGGTTCTACTAGGCTTGGTTTCAAGAGCTGCATCAGAAAATGGGGGGAAAATGGGGCATAGTAAATGCCTAGGAAAAAAACAATGAAATAATAATTAGCAAGGAGAGATAGCGTGGGAGATTGCAAGTTGATAACTATAAACTGTATTGGCTTAAGGAAATATGGTGCTTCTAGACCACTTGGGGTCTCCTTAGCCTAAAGCCATCCATGATTGCAAATGCAGACCACTAGCTAGCTTCCCTTCCATTCAGTTGCAGTCTCAACAAAAAGATTAAGGTGACAATGAAGCTGGACTTCCAAACAAACAACAAATATATTCCTTAGAATTTGCCTCCCACTTGGACAGGTTTAACAATAATAAAAACAAATAAAAACAAAACAGCAGTTATAGTTACACAACAGTAATAAATAAATATACACTATAACCTATTTGCAATTACTTTTAAAATAACAATTATAAAATCTTATCCCTTTTGCTAATAAGGTTTACAGCAAAATAGCTCTGCCACTATTGGCAGCATCTGCACACAACCACTGCCACCAAATACCTATTTTACAAATAAATATATTTTTATTATTAAATGCATCCAAAGCTGGGTGGAGCTGGAGTAGGAGAGAAACGAGAATTCCATAAATAGGAGCCGAAGTCCTGAAATGTACACAAACAAGTTAATGCAGTGTACAAAAAGGGAATGGAAAGAAGGCCCTATCCTGTTGTATAGAAAGGTTTATACTAATATGGGAACTGAGATAGGTAATGGAGAATAGATAGTAGAGTTATTATTTAATGCCTAATTGTGGGATTGGCTAACCAAGGGGAAAGTGTGCAAGGAAAAAAACCCAGGAAAAATAACACAACCTTAAGTTATATTTGTAGAACGATGGAACAGTGTGAAATGAACTCAGCCTAGAATAGCTGAAAAACAATAGCCAGGAAAACATGACTGATACGAAGACAAAAACATTGCTAGTGATGCTCGGGGATTATAGCCTCATCAGCATTATTTGATGGACAAGAACATCAAATGCTGTAGGCAGAAATAACAGCACTAGCACGGAGAAAAAGTGCTGGGTCTTAGCCATCACAGTGTCATTCAATACCCAAGACAGGGCTGACTCAGTTGAATGATCTGCTTGGATGTTGACTGAAATGGATCAGCAAGACCATGGTTGATTTGATGAATAGCCCAATTATAAGAGGACAAACCTCTGAAAGATATTAAATAAAAAGAGAAGGAGTAAAAACTAAGGAATGTAAGAGAGGGCTCTTCAACTACAGATGGATGAAATTTGTTTAAATATTCTTGGTGCTTTGGGGGAAAAAATGCCCATTTTCAAAAGACAAAATGCCTACTTAAATAGAGCATTTATTTAATATGCAAGATAAATAAAACAAAGTGGATTTTATTGGCATGCACAACTACAGTGACTACTGAGCTCCTGGTCAAAATAATGCAAAAAGCCCTGAATTCAGCAAGGTTACTGGTTATATATCTTCCAAATTGTTACATAACAGTGATAAAGACAACAATGTAAATCATACTGTGACAACCAAAATGCAGCATCTGATAATATTGTGAAATGACAAACCATAGGTGATGACACATGATAAGGGCAGAATATAGGAAAAAAGGGATAGGAATTAAATGTGGTCTGATCTTAGTCATAATTAAAATTAACATACTGAATAACTAAAGATGAATGAATATAAAAATAAACCAATTCCCATGTACTGTATGTTCCTCTCAAAATAGAATCTGCATGAAATACAAACTGGAATTTCTATGACAAACATTTGTTAGAAATTCACACTAAGAAGAATGGGGAAAGAGAAATAGGCAGCTCTTCTTTCTGTATCAGAAACAAGAGTCTTGATATTCACTGTAAGCCACCAGCAAGAAGTTTATTTAGCAGTAGCAAGTGGGGAGGACAGAAGACTATCTAAAAATCCTTGGTCGTGTGACTGGGGACACAGACACATATAAGCCCCAAATTTGGATTTTCTTGTTCTATGAAGAACTTTAGATTTAGGCAAGGGAAACCCATAACATGTACAAAGAGCAACAGTGTGAAAATCTGGATAGCCGTATTATGAATAAAACTAGTTATATGCACTCAAACTGGATTGATATGGTGTGTGCTAGGGTCAGTTCATTTTCTCTTTAATATCTATATGAAATGGAAGAAATCATCTAATATGTGAGCCAGTTGCCAAGTGCCTGAAATGTGATTATGTGAGCATGTCGTGTGTGTGTCTGTCTATCTGTCTGTCTGTCATAACTTTGAAGACAGATAGATAGATTTTTGAAATCTATTGTAAGTTTGAATGGTTGTTAAGTGACCAGTTATTAAGTGAGGACTACCTGTGGTGACTAATTAATACATGACTTTAAAACTGTAAAGGGTTAAAGATGATATGCTTTCAAATTTATTTGTGATTTAAAGGAAAAGATGACTACAATGTTTAAATGATGTCTTTTGAAATATATCTTTATTTCAAATTTCAAAAACATGCAAAACACAACTTTTTCAAAACTAGCTGTCTGACTTGATTTATGTACTACATAAACATTGCTTTAAATACACATTCTGATTTCATTTTTACTCTTGGGAAGTATAACCTGCTTACTTTAAATAGTTATTTATTAATTATTTTATTCATAATTTCTCCAGCAATAAATATTGAAAATTCGTAAGTCAATACTATCCACTTGCCCCATTCCAGTACTCTGAATTTATTAAACTTCTAAATATGTTTAAGCCTTTTTTCATGTTTACCCACTAACATAAGTGTATGTTCATACACTACTGAGCATTCATAATTTCCTTTAACTCTGTGATATAGCTTATACAAGGTCTACATTCAGCCTCTGGATTCTGCAAATTGGGCTGGAAAAATTCCTTTATGGAATTTTTATGGAACATCCATTGGAGTTGTATGTTCATGTTGTTCTAAGCTGCAATGTTAGTTGTTTGATTTTGATTTACTGATATATTTAAACCTACTCAGTTACAGCTTCTTCAACTATGATTAATCTATGACTATGATTTAGTGCAGTGGTTCCCAATCTTTTCTATAATCCGCACCCCTAGAACCTGATATATTCTCGCACCCCTTATAAAAGTTCAAAATAACGGCAATGAATTATGCATATGCACTATAATTTTGAAAACCCAAGTTTTCACACCCCCTGGAATATTGTCTCACATCCCCAAGGGGTGTGAGCACCCCCAGTTGGAAACTCCTGGTTTAGTGTAATATGTGAACCCATTCATAATTTAAGATACTTAAGTGAGTTTTTAGCTTGCTAGTTCTTTCTTTTTTATTGTTCCTTACATCAGAAAGAGGACTTCTTTGTGTTTATTTTTTTTTTGTTAGGTTTTATCACTAGAGACCATGACAGCCAAAGCCTATATCATGATATACTTAAGTTCATTTCATCACTCTTTCTTGTTCTTCCTGTGGGTATTCATACTTATTGTCCAGACTGTAATTAAAGTTGAGCACAATGTATTGGTTCAGATGTAATAACAAGCAAGTATTGAGCAAAAGTGAAAGCAAATACTTTTAAATCCTTGACTGATATACACAAGAGAAGAAAATGGAAAGATATAAGCAATCTGCTCATCATATTGAATAATTTAATTTGTGGAGTTTGCAGAGAAATATCTAGCAATCAAATTTTCATCAGCACTATGAGACTTGAATTATTTTTTAATATGAAACACTAAGGGAAAAAGTAGGGTCAAGACATGAAAATCTTTCTTTTCTGTTCCTTTCTTATATATCTTCATCTATTCTATGTCGGAAATATCTTAGACAAATTCCTTCAAGAAAAGGAAAAACAGGAGTTGGTTCCCTATTTGTAACATCTACACTCTTTGTATAATTAGGGGCAGATTTAAGCTCTTCTTCCAAGAAACACAACAAACATTCTTAAATATAGTCCTGGGTAAAAAATTTTTTTACCAAACTCTTGTTTATCAATATGACACTGAAAAAATTTGCAGCTGAATTCTGCTAAATACTTTGCAGGTACTTAGGTGCAGGTAGTAACATATAATTCTCAGACTGGATATTATTCTTCAAATTGACCTACAGTTATTGATCATCTTATGTCTTCCCTTAGGGTTGCCATTGGATTAACTTTTTTCCCCCTCAGTAATAGTTCTGATCAAAGCAGACAGCTACAAACTAGCAAGAATTTAAAACAGAAAGCCGTACTATTTAAAACACTGGGCGCTATCTAACAAAATGAAATTCAATGGTGAAAAAAGTAAGGTTCTACATTTAGGCAAGAAAAACCAAATGTACAGGTATAGTATATGGGTACCTTGCTCAATAGTAGTAACTGTGAAAGGGATCTCGGAGTCCTAGTGGACAATCATTTAAATATGAGCCAGCAGTGTGCTGCAGCTGCCAAAAAAGCCAACACAGTGCTAGGCTGCATTAACAGAGGGATAGAATCAAGATCACGTGAAGTATTAATACCACTTTACAATGCCTTGGTAAGGCCACACTTGGAATACTGCATCCAGTTTTGGTCACCACGATGTA
>NW_015387440.1:15451-31982 GCF_001527695.2 Protobothrops mucrosquamatus | reverse complement strand
AATACTGCATCCAGTTTTGGTCACCACGATGTAAAAAAGATGTTGAGATTCTAGAAAGAGTACAGAGAAGAGCAACAAAGAAGATTAGGGGACTGGAGGCTAAAGCATATAAGGAACGGTTGCTGGAATTGGGTATGTCTAGTTTAATGAAGAGAAGGACGAGGGGGGATATGATAGCAGTGTTCCAATATCTCAGGGGCTGCCACAAAGAAGAGGCAAGCTATTTTCCAAAGCACCTGAATGCAGAGCAAGAAGCAATGGGTGGAAACTAACCAAAGAGAGAAGCAACCTAGAACTAAGGAGAAACTTCCTGACAGTTAGAACAATTAACCAGTGGAACAACCTGCCTTCAGAAGCGGTGAATGCTCCAACACTGGAAGTTTTTAAGAAGAAACTGGACAGCCATTTGTCCAAAATGGTATAGGGTTTCCTGCATGAGCAGGGGGTTGGACTAGATGACCTCCAAGGTCCCTTCCAACTTTACTATTATTATTATTATTATTATTATTATTATTATTATTATTATTATTATTATTATTATTATTATTATTATTATTATTATTATTAAAACCTCCCATCTCCAGCCATTTTTCTTAGCTTGGAATGCACATCTTTTCTATTAGGCTAGTGTTGCTCACCATGGCTTATTCTGAGATTTTGTCATTCAAAGGGAATTCATTCTATCCCTTCCCTTGGTCAAGGCTTTCCTCAGTTTCTCCACAGTACTCTTCACTAATTTCCACTCTCACTAAATTCAGTATTCTTGTAGTGGTTCAAACAAAGTTTATGAGAGTCACTCTTGCCATCCCAAAATGTATTAAGAATACCATTTCAATCTTTTAAGATTGGTTTAGTTTCTGTGGAAGCTAAAGCTTGGTTTTTACTTATGAACTTTTGATTAAAATTAATGCCTTATCCTATAGGTTTGGTCTCTTTGGTTCTTAGCAAATCATCATGGCCTACGAAAGCTATTGATGAAATTTCATTTATTATATTTTTCAATGGGGAACCTGTACTCCTTAGGCTTTGAAAATGTCAGGTGCACTCTCAATCAATGGATCTAGGACATGGACCTTCAATCTAATCTAAGTCTAGCATGCAGTCCTATAATTTGGGAAATTCTTCCAAAAGGGCTTACACCTACTTATCACCTATCAAAATTTTGTAGAGTTTATATCTTGTTTTATTAGTTTTATTCGTTTATAACATAAAATGAGAAAATACAACAGCAAATAGTAGGGGACAACAGTAGAAAAAGGGGAAACAAAAAAGGTGTGAAGAAAAAGAGAGGAAGAAAGCAAAAGGTATTGACTTCCGACTCTCTCTGTTGCAGTAAAATCAGACATTAAAATCAAATCTCAACTTTTTACATTTCTATAGTAGTATGCACTAATCATTTCTGTATCGGCAAATCAGTCTAATTGGTAAAACCCAAAATCATAATATCATTTTTTTCCATCTCAAGCACGAAGTCCAGGAGCAGTTTCCAAGTAGAAGCAAAAATACTTATGTTCTTTTCTTTTATCAGCACAGTCAATTTGGCCATCTCTGCTAATTCCATCAGCTTTGTAACCATTTGTCCATGGTAGGAATTGAGGCATCCTTCCACTTTTGTGCATAGAGCAGTCTTGCTGCTGTCACCATATATAAAATCAGAGTTCCATTTTTTTTCCAGTTCTCTTTCCATTAGATCCAGAAGGAAAGTTTCTGATTTAATCTTTATGTTCGCTTTAAGAATTTTCTGCATTAATATACGAATCCTAGTCCAATATTTCTTTGCCTTATCACATGTCCACCATAAATGATAAAAAGTCTGTTCTTTACATTTACATTTCCAATATTCATTTGAAATTCCTTTATGCATTCTAGATAACTTATCTGATGTTAAATACCAGTGATACATCATTTTGTAAAAAATTTCTTGTAGGTTATAATTTAATGTGAATTTTAAGCCTTTTATCCACATATTCTCCCATTGTTCAAACATCACATTATACCCAAAATTCCTTGTCCACTGGATCATACAGTGTTTTACATGTTCATTTTCCAAATTCAATTTTAATAACGTTTTATAGACCTTGGCAATTATATGATCATCACTACCACATAGTAGGATTTCCAATTCATTTTTAGCAAACTCAAAACCATGGCCTTTTTTGTCTAGTTTAAATCTTTTCTTCATTTGTTGATATGTAAACCAGTGACAAGCGTGACCTTCCAATTCTAATTCTTCCCTAGACTTGAGGATGGAGTCTCCAGAATTGAAAGATACTATTTTACCATACATCCACCAGTTTGGCTTCACCACCATTTCTTTTCTAAAAAAAAGCTTCTTGGGGAGAATTTCGTTTTGTTTTATATTTATTCCAAATTCTTAATATGACGCATCTAATAAAATGATTATTAAAATCAATATTTACTTTAACTTTATCATACCATAAATACCCATGCCATCCAAACCTTAATTCATGGCCTTCCAAATTGAGCAGCTTCTTATTCTGGAGATTCACCCACTCTTTTAACCAAACCAAACAGCATGCATCAAAATACAATTTCAAATCTGGTAAACCCAGACCACCTTTTTCCTTGGCATCTAAAATTTTGTCGAGCTTGTATCTTGACCAGGCTACCCAGTGTCCTTATCAGTCCTCTTCAAGAATTATAAAAATACTACAGTAGACCAGTGCCTATGCCCATGTGAGGATAGCTCAATAGAGTCTTTGAACAATATACTCCTTTCTTTTTCTTAGCTCATCCACCCCATCTTGATATTTCTAGGTAGAGAGCACAATGTCTATTTGTCACTCCTCTTATCTCATAAGAACCCAAGAATATTTCTCCAGGTTGCCTAGTTTAGTGCTATTCATTTTGCTGGTAATCTTCAACTTAATACAACACTGAGACAAAATTTGTTGCTAAGTGAGACATTTGTTAAGTGAATTTTGCCCAATTTTACAACCTGTCTTTACTTAGTTATTAAGCAAATCACTGCATTTGTTAAATTAGTAACACAGTTGTCAAGTGCTTTGCTTGTGAGAAGGTTGCAAAAGGTGATCACATGATCCTGGGAAACTGCAACCATCAAAAATATGAAACATCTGAATATTGATCACATGACTCTGGGTATGCTGTAATGGTCGTAAGTGTGAAAAATGCTCATTGTCACTTTTTTCAGTGATGTAACTTCGAACAATCACTAAATGAACTGTTATAAGTTGAGGACTACCTGTATTTGTAGGTGAAGATTCTGATTAATTTCCTTACTTGTATTTTATTCTATTCGTTTTTTACTTTTATCTCTCTATTTTTATATTCTATATTTCATTCTTATTCTTTGTTATATACTGCATCTTATATGTATACATAGATGTCAATTGATACATATGTATATTTATATTCACTTACTGTTTCGATTTTATATCATTTTTTCTGGCTATTTGATTTCTGTAAGAAGAGTTTTGTTAATTTCTTAAGGGGGAAAACTGTTGTAACTTAAAGATTATCCAATTTATTATCATTTTCATGCATTTTATTTCACTCATAATGAAAACAAGAAAAATTGTCCATAACTTTTTATTTCCTAAACTGTTAGTTAAGAGAGAAAAAGATTTAGTTTCTACTCATAAAATGAGAATATGTTTACTGTAACAGGCTTAATGATGCCAGCAAAAACATAAAACCAGAAAATTGCATTTTGTATTATCTTAACCTTGATAGGAAAGTAGGACTAGTTCATGCTTTCCTTTCTGTGTGTGAGCATTTGCAGCCCGTATTGACTTTCAATATGCCTATGATCAAAATGTGAAGTGAACTGTACACAGATCCAGCCAGCAATAGTATCTATTACAACATCACTTTTTCCAGGCTACTATAAACATGAAAGGTTATTTTTATCCTTGAGGAAGATTCTGCTTTTATTGTAAGAAAGACTTCCTTTCAATCAAGCCAAATTGACATACAAGCTGGGGGTTTCATGTCTACCCCTTTAAATATCATAATCATCCTAATATATTACATTAATCCCAAAACCAATTTCATTAGAAGACATTACTGCTTTGTCGTGCATAACGAATAAATGCTTCAGGGTTAGCAATTTTCATAGGCAAAGGGAGAAAGACTTCTCTTCCCAGCCAATTCTACACTCCTCGGCATTTATTCTAAGTAATTCTAAAAAAGTAAAACAATGCAGAGGTACCCGCCATCATATCTTATGTCCTTTTTTCTTTGGTCCTTAGAAAGATTTTTCAAGTATTTTATCATCTAAAAATAAAATTCTACTTGACAAGTTTTAACATTCCCTTTCTCTCCCTTTCTGTCCTATGGGAATTATAGCTTCTTCCAATTTGTCATCTCATCATTCTAATTCTGTACTATAGAAAGGGCAACTGTTAGTAGTTGAGCTACAACAGGGAAGAGTGCCAGCACACGCACTAGACTCAAGGCATTTTCAGGATGTCAATTCAGCTGCCTGGAGTGCTATTAGCCTTCATTAGCCAAAGATGGAAATATTTCAAATGCGTGCAGTAAAATGTTTCATACTGACTACTACAGGAGCCAATCAAAAGCCAGAAGTGTGTAAAACTAAAGGTAATCTGATTCTGTCTAGTAATAAAGAATCCAAATGTCTTTTCTTCTGTTGAGCCTGAAAAAAAATATTCAGAAATCAAGCTCAAGAAAGGTTAGCATTCTACAAGCATCATTTCTTCTGAATGAATAGAAGATGTCAGATGTCCCTTAAGCAAAATATTGTGTTACCATGTCTACCCAATGCCTTAAGTAACAAGATTAAAGAAGAAAGACATTACTAATGGAAAAAAAATCTTTCAAAATGAGGAATGGCCACTCAGATGTAAATTTCAATATGGAAAAGAATTTCTTATGAGGATTAACAGATAATCTGCCAAACAGAAGTCCTTAGAGTCATCCTTAGCCTTGTTTTTAAACCTTATCTTTGAAGGTGAGCTTCTGAAGATAATCTAGAGATTTTGATTCCCATAGAATCAGTTTGGTCAACGCTTCAAATTGTTACTAGATACCAAACCATATATGTATTATTTTTATATACTGAGCAAATCAGCATAAACTCTCACATGCAAGAATCAATACAATATAATGATTAAAATGTTGGACTTGTGTTTTTTATATGTACATCCCAGCTATACACTAAGGTTCTTCCATAAGCTAAATGATGGAAGTTCCCCATATATGAGAAATCAGGAGAGTTCTGACAGCACCGTTTCCAACTAACACATTTTATAAAGCTTTTGTGACTTGCACTTTACTTCATCAGATCAACAGTGAGTTGCATGAGTGAACTACAACTCATGAAAGCTTATGCCTCTTACTAAAATGTACTGGTTAGAAGGTGCTATCAAACTCCTCCTGATCATTTTTCTTTTGGAGGGGCACTATGAATTAATACAGCTCTGCATCAACACTGAATTCTCAGAAGGAATTATGGAACATAAATGCCAATAATTAATAACTGCTGCAACATTCCTTTCCCAGTCATTTTGATAACATTTACTGTTATTGTCAAAAGTCTTCTCTTTTACTCCTTTCAACTCATTCAACCCTGATATTCCTCTTATACAAAGAACTTGGGGTGGAATTACATTTCACAAACATATCTAGTTTTTGTTCCTCTCTGATATTTGGAATTATCAATACGGTTTTAGGGAACCCTTCAAAACTCAATAGAATTATGGAGTAAGATAGTAAGATGCATATCTAATCTGTGAAGCTAAATTTCATAGATACAGCTACTGTATGGAGTTATGTTGGCAACTGTGAAGGTTTCCCTCATCTTTTCCAATATGATTTCAGCTTCATAGGCTCACCTCTTGGAATCTCCTAGTGTTCTCCCATTCAAACACCAACAAATCTGAGCCTGTTTAGCTCAGCAAAGGTTAGCTAGATGCTGTCAGAGATGATCACCAATAAAAGAGACTTCTGTTTTCCATGATAAATTAATTTTTTAAATTTATGTTAGTAGTGCTTTGGAAGGTACATTATTGTTAGAAGTAGCAGATTAAGATATTTCTCATAAAATGGATTGTTTTCCATTTCATATTTTTTAAAAATTTCAAAGCTTTCAAGATTATTTCCATTCCCAGTAGATAGCTAAGAAAGTACATTTCTTCCTTTCCAAATTTCACCAAAATTCTTTTCCTGTTTGAAAGAATCAAAAGCAAATTCTATTTCATCAGGCTGAATGAGAAAAGCATGTAGAAGATGAAAGGTTATGCAGAACTCATTAGGAAAAGTCTGATTTGATTAAGCTTGTTAAAAGTTTAATAATAATTATTATAAAACCCCTGGTTTATGTCTCCCATTAAAATTTATGACCCTTCCATTCACTGAAGCCTTACAATTTCTGAAAGTTAAACCTATTCTATTTATTTTGCTCTCCCTTGTTTTTATTTCTATGCTATGATGTATATATGTTATTTAAGGCTGATCCAAAAAAACCGCTCAATTCACCTTTTTCTTGGTCTTTGCTACTGTCGTTGTCTCTGCTTTTATGGAAACATCGGTTCACCATACTTCCCCTGAAAGTCTCTCAGTTTTATAGAAAAGAACTCCTAGCCAGTCATTACATTCATAAACTAATGAATTCTTTAAAAAATTATATTTACAAAATTGCTGGCTCTTCATCAGGTTTGTGTGTAGGCATGAATTTCCCTTTTCCCTACTTAAATACATTAGAAATCTTTTTCCCTTTGGGGCCATATGCAACCTGTATATGTGTACAGGTGGAGGGAAGTTACAAATGACAAGCTAAGAGAATGGTTTGGAAAAGGACATTTTTTTTGGATATCAAAAGAAACTGGCTGAAATTTTAAAAATTAAAAGGGAAATACAAATGATAAAAAATTCTAACAATTTAAAGTGGCACAAGATTCTTAATTTCTTCTTTAGAAGTCCAACCCAGGTCACCATCTGGACAGAGCTACAATGAAAGAAAAGAAGATTGTTCTGAAATCATTTAGGACTGGGATCATTTTATTGAATCCCTTTCAAATATTAAAACACATATTAGGATATTTCATAAAAGAGTAAATAGTAATAATATTCTTCCTATAAAGCTTTTCTCTATCAGGTGTAATTGTTGAAGGAATTTATGTGTGTGTAGAAAGTATGAAAAATATAAAATATCCCCAAATTTTGAAATATGATATTCGTTTAACACAGTGTCCTTTAAAGATAGTTGTAGGAACATAGTGCTTCTCCCTCTCTGAACATTAGTCTACGATGGAAAAGCAGCCATTCAATAAATCCATACGTTATATAGTAATTCTTGCCAGGCACTAGAACACAATTTTAAGTCATATTTGTCAACAAAGAGCTTTTACCACTTCAACTTTTTTCCCTGCAATCTTAAATTCTTCAATAATATTCTATCTTTGCTTAGTTCTTTCAAACATGATCTATTGAGGATTGTATGTCACTTTTTAATGGAGTCAGTTCTTCAATATGTTTTCTTTCTAAAAATATTTCTAATATTATATAATTCCATTTATAAAGTATAGTAGAGTATAGTATTAGTATTAGTATTAGTATTAGTATTAGTATTAGTATTAGTATTAGTATTAGTATTAGTACAGTACAGGTTTTCCTCTCTTCTGTGGTTGTTATATATTTTGACAATTTTTTGTGATTTCTCTGATCGTCTTACTAATAGCTCTTTTTCCTTTTATAATGTATTCATATATTCTTCATTGAGATAGATATCATACTTTTTTGCTGGACATTAAAATATGCATTCAGTCATATTTTATCTTTCTATTGCTCCATCTTTGGCTATCATGAAAGCTACTTGAATAGTTTTCTCTTTGAAATATTGGCAATATTTTTATACTTTTATACCTAGTGTCATCTATCTCTTCTCAGAGCTTATGAGATTCACTTTGACATAAATTAAGCATACTAAATCTGTTGCTTGCATTGATCTTATATTCTGACTATGTGTTCTCCAAATTAGATTTTACTGGCATGCTTTCTCTCTTAACTACATATTTTACACCTATAATTCATACAAACATCTACATTGTGAGATTATACTGTTTGTAAATGATATGGAGAATGACATAACCATGTTTGTGCCTGACAAGCATGCAGTATACAGAAGAGTGAATGAAAGATCTATTAAAATTAACTGTGAATTATCAGGTACTCTTATTTCATTCAGTATCAAACTTTTATTAACACAGAAACAACCCTCTCCAATTATATGTATATATAATTGCCAAATTTAAATACGTATTTATGAAATTGTAACCATTCATAGTAGCTAATGTCAGAAGCAAGTTTCTAAAGGGACTCTTAGTTTGTTCCAGGACTTTTCTCATATGTATAATCCAACTCCTATGTAGATAAAACCGATTCAGCCGAATATCTAATTTATGCATTTGGCAATAGGAGCTCATTTACCTCCTCCTGTGGTGTTTTCCCAACAAACCTGGCATGCAACAGGTACTCCAACCTAAAAACAATTTCAGGCAGCATAAAAGATGAGGAGGGGGAAGGCAGAGAAGCTTCCATCATCGGTAAGGAACAAAGCAAGAAAGTGAAGCAAACAAATCTCAAGTTTTCCATAGAGACATAAAATCTGGCAGAGATCAAGGTAATTAACTTTCTGACAAGTAGATCAGGATAGTATAGTATGATCTTGATACTTAAAAATAGCCATTTTTGTTGGTGTTTGAATAGAAGCATTAATTTTTACAAGAATCATAATCTAGACCTAAATTGTACTATAATTAGCATTGTTCTGATGTCGCAGTTACCTCATATATGTTCTATATTATTTTTTATAATATCCCCTTAAAGCATAGTACATTCATCTATAGCCATCATAGTATCCCCTTTGATGGTAAGGAGGAATTAATAAGTTGGAAACATTAGGCAATTATATTATTTTAAAAAAGGAAGCCGCTAAATCCAATTTACACCAATAACATTCACTCTACTAGTTCATCACTTTATAATTTTGAAAGACATTGTTTATTTTACAATGTCCATTCACTGCTNATAGTACATTCATCTATAGCCATCATAGTATCCCCTTTGATGGTAAGGAGGAATTAATAAGTTGGAAACATTAGGCAATTATATTATTTTAAAAAAGGAAGCCGCTAAATCCAATTTACACCAATAACATTCACTCTACTAGTTCATCACTTTATAATTTTGAAAGACATTGTTTATTTTACAATGTCCATTCACTGCTGCATATATTGCCTTTTCTTCTTTAAACCTCTCATTTCTCTCTATCTCTTTTTTTTTTTTTTTTGAGGAACTTATCAACTCACTTCAACCACAACTTTCTTGCTGTTCTTCCTTTTTGTTCTTGCTTTATAGATTTGAATCCTTAATTAGCATTTGATATTGTTGGGTGCAAAACTCTTAAGATACTAACAAACTACTTGGTTAGAATAGGTAAAAGAAATGAAAAAACCTAAGATATCATTAAAGAGCTTTCATTCGGTTGCCATTTTGAATCACTCCCAGTTCTCTTTTTCTTCCATTTTTCCATCCACCTATTTCTTCCTTTTTTTAAAAAAAATGTTTTATTGATTTTTAACATAATCCCTTAATACTTAGTAAATAGCATGTTGTCTGGGTTAGTATTTACAAAACAATCAATAACAATTAATTTCTATAATTCTATAGTCCATATAATGGTTTTGCTTGATTTTCTCTTCTTCCAATAATATTATCTTTTGCCAACCTTAAATTAATACATTTCTTATTATTTGAATAAATGACAATTAAATATAGACATTTTTCTCGTGTTTCTGCAAATAATAACATCAATATAAAGCTTTTTTTCTAATTGATCATCTTGATTGCCTCGTCATAGATCCTGTTTACACAATTCTTATTTAAATTTGTTTTGCCCACAATATTCAAAGCATTCTTACTGGTTAAGATTTTTTCAAAATCAGTTACACTTAAGTATTTAAGTCTTTTTTCTCATACAAGCCATCCCAAGATTTTTGCATTTCTCATATCTTAAAAAAAGCAGGAAAAAAGAAAGAAAACATTTCTTTTATATAAACCATCCCAACATTTTTATATTTCTCATGTCAAAAAACAAAACAAAAAGAAAGAAAAAATGTATTACTTGAGGGGTTCACCCCTCTTAAACTAATCTTTATTTATACCCAAAATCTTTCTATTTCTTTAACCATATTCAAACAGATGTTTAATTTTTAAATATTCCCTCTGGTAAATCCCATCATCTAATTTCTTAATTCTCACTTTAGCCTTTTTTTTTTTTGCCAAACATCTTTCCTGATCAATATGCTTCACTGAATCAAAGTATCTTCCCATAATCTTGTAAGTGTTGTTGCAGATACAAAAGGCAAAACAGGTAAGATGTTTTTATAGGAAAGTTTCACCCCTTCGTACTCATTGAAAATCTTTTCCTTTCTTTCTTTCTTGATTTTATTTATCATTTTTTGTCTCTCAAGTTCTCGTAGTTCTTCTGGCAGAATCCATTTTGTCAAATCTTTTTTCTTGTCCTCAAACTTATTTTGTGATCTTAGAGTATAGGTTGTCTTTTCCATGTCCAGTATTTCATGTAAGTTTTTTTCCATCTTCCTTTTATTGTTAAGCTCTATCTTAAAATCTCTCTCCTCTGTCTCTTATTCAGTTGTTCTGCTCACTCTCTATTTTTATTTTCTGAGAATTTTTGTATTGTAAAGTTAAATTGGAGATGTGTTCATTTATATTTTCAAAATTATTTTTAATTTTCTCGTGGTTTGAGATCATTGTTGTTTGGATTTGTTGCAACACAGCATAGATCTCCTTCTGGAAAGTATTTGTTTTTTCTTGATATATTCTTTCTGCAGATCTCTGGTTTTCCATGATAACCAAAAATCAGAGTTTTCCTTTCTCTGCAGATAGCTTTAGAGTCACAGTTGAGTTAATATTTTTAATCCAGAAAAGTCAAATTTTTTCTAAAATTTATAGTTCTCTTTATAAAAAGCCCAAAATGTTCTCTCTTTTTTTGTCACAGCTGTTCTCTGTTATTAAGACATTGAAGGTCACCAGAAACAAGTTATCTTTTCCTGGGCTTTACCAGCTCCTGTGATAGAGCAATTGCTGTTGTATATTTTCATCCATCATTAGATGTCAGCACCAGTTCATTTTTCAGTAATTGATAATTATTTACTTCTATTATTTACTTCTATTTTCATGGTTTAAGAGGAAAATCTTAACAGTTTCCACCGATTTCAAACTTATCCAAATTAAGTCTTATATTCATTTCATTTCAATATATATCTGTTTCCCCTGAAAAGTTTAATTCGCCACTTTCATTTGCAGAAGGGTGGGGCAGATCCCCCTCCTTCTCACTTTCGGAGGCTTTTTGCTTCTTGGGGTTTTTCTTTTTTTTTTTAATCTCCCGAAAATCAATTTTCAAGTAGAAGAGAGAAAATCACTGTTTTCACCCAGTTCTAAACATGTTGTTTATAGTCAGCTTAAAGTAGTGCTTTTGGGCTTCGGCTGCTTGTAGCTTGGGCTAGACTCTGAAGTTAAGCTAGCCTTTATCCTGCTGGTTTCTGGAGGGCTTTTCCTGGACCAATTGGATAGACCGCTGTCTCTCTGCAATCGGTGGGACTGACTTCCTTCTTTGTTGCCTCTACAGGGCAACTTCAGGCCCATTTAGGTCCCCTAGCAGGCAGCAATCAGCTGTAGGGTGTGGAGGCCCACAATCCCTCAGCTGCTCCGCTACTGCACAAAACCAGAAGCCCCACCTATTTCTTAACTCACTCATTCTTCCCTATAGATTTGCTTAACCATTTAATCCCTTCATTCCAAATTTCCAAATCATCTTGATATACTTCTTTCCTACTAATTTGTATTCACATTCATTCGCCATCCAGTCATTTTTACCCTATCTCTTCCTGTATACCCACTTCTGTTGGCACAGAATTCAACTCATTTTGGTGCTTCTCGTGCCGTAACTTAATTCTTGCTGTCATATACCACCATTTTTACTTCTTTGACAAACATTCATTCCTTTCAGTATATATTTTCTACCAGAAATTGCATATTTTAAAGCTGACATATTGCATTTGAAGAGTTTTGAAAGATAAACCAATGCCACAGTGCTGTAAAAAGCAAGAACTTTTTTTATATCTAGGTGCATTTTTCCAATGTATTGATCTTCATATATGTATCTTATGTTTTCTTCAAAGAGCTCATAGCTTAGCTTTTCAAATAATTTTTTACTGCATATTAAACTTATTAGGTTACTTTATTTCACTATTTTAAAATGTCAGGTTTCTGGAAGCAGACTCGACTCAAAACGTTTAATCTTAAAAGCAATACTCTCTAAATTCCAGCTTGTAAAATGTATTTTAAATAATGATTAAAATACCAACGCAAGAATTCTGGTGAATAGTCTACTTTCAAATGAAAGACNGACTTCACCAATGGATTATGATTTGTCTAACCTGATCTAGCAGAGAGCCAAGCCAAAACGAGTCATCAAGAGCGGAGACCAAGTTAAGACTGGATTACCAGCAGGAGGGGGCGTGACAAGTTTTGGATACTTGGTCTCAAGAGCAGGCAGACAAAGAAAACCCATTGGTGGAGTCTCCGTCTCCTGTACTGGAGAACAGGAGAGTTCTGACAGCACCGTTTCCAACTAACACATTTTATAAAGCTTTTGTGACTTGCACTTTACTTCATCAGATCAACAGTGAGTTGCATGAGTGAACTACAACTCATGAAAGCTTATGCCTCTTACTAAAATGTACTGGTTAAAAGGTGCTATCAAACTCCTCCTGATCATTTTTCTTTTGGAGGGGCACTATGAATTAATACAGCTCTGCATCAACACTGAATTCTCAGAAGGAATTATGGAACATAAATGCCAATAATTAATAACTGCTGCAACATTCCTTTCCCAGTCATTTTGATAACATTTACTGTTATTGTCAAAAGTCTTCTCTTTTACTCCTTTCAACTCATTCAACCCTGATATTCCTCTTATACAAAGAACTTGGGGTGGAATTACATTTCACAAACATATCTAGTTTTTGTTCCTCTCTGATATTTGGAATTATCAATACGGTTTTAGGGAACCCTTCAAAACTCAATAGAATTATGGAGTAAGATAGCAAGATGCATATCTAATCTGTGAAGCTAAATTTCATAGATACAGCTACTGTATGGAGTTATGTTGGCAACTGTGAAGGTTTCCCTCATCTTTTCCAATATGATTTCAGCTTCATAGGCTCACCTCTTGGAATCTCCTAGTGTTCTCCCATTCAAACACCAACAAATCTGAGCCTGTTTAGCTCAGCAAAGGTTAGCTAGATGCTGTCAGAGATGATCACCAATAAAAGAGACTTCTGTTTTCCATGATAAATTAATTTTTTAAATTTATGTTAGTAGTGCTTTGGAAGGTACATTATTGTTAGAAGTAGCAGATTAAGATATTTCTCATAAAATGGATTGTTTTCCATTTCATATTTTTTTTAAATTTCAAAGCTTTCAAGATTATTTCCATTCCCAGTAGATAGCTAAGAAAGTACATTTCTTCCTTTCCAAATTTCACCAAAATTCTTTTCCTGTTTGAAAGAATCAAAAGCAAATTCTATTTCATCAGGCTGAATGAGAAAAGCATGTAGAAGATGAAAGGTTATGCAGAACTCATTAGGAAAAGTCTGATTTGATTAAGCTTGTTAAAAGTTTAATAATAATTATTATAAAACCCCTGGTTTATGTCTCCCATTAAAATTTATGACCCTTCCATTCACTGAAGCCTTACAATTTCTGAAAGTTAAACATATTCTATTTATTTTGCTCTCCCTTATTTTTATTTCTATGCTATGATGTATATATGTTATTTAAGGCTGATCCAAAAAAACCGCTCAATTCACCTTTTTCTTGGTCTTTGCTACTGTCGTTGTCTCTGCTTTTATGGAAACATCGGTTCACCATACTTCCCCTGAAAGTCTCTCAGTTTTATAGAAAAGAACTCCTAGCCAGTCATTACATTCATAAACTAATGAATTCTTTAAAAAATTATATTTACATAATTGCTGGCTCTGCATCAGGTTTGTGTGTAGGCATGAATTTCCCTTTTCCCTACTTAAATACATTAGAAATCTTTTTCCCTTTGGGGCCATATGCAACCTGTATATGTGTACAGGTGGAGGGAAGTTACAAATGACAAGCTAAGAGAATGGTTTGGAAAAGGACATTTTTTTTGGATATCAAAAGAAACTGGCTGAAATTTTAAAAATTAAAAGGGAAATACAAATGATAAAAAATTCTAACAATTTAAAGTGGCACAAGATTCTTAATTTCTTCTTTAGAAGTCAAACCCAGGTCACCATCTGGACAGAGCTACAATGAAAGAAAAGAAGATTGTTCTGAAATCATTTAGGACTGGGATCATTTTATTGAATCCCTTTCAAATATTAAAACACATATTAGGATATTTCATAAAAGAGTAAATAGTAATAATATTCTTCCTATAAAGCTTTTCTCTATCAGGTGTAATTGTTGAAGGAATTTATGTGTGTGTAGAAAGTATGAAAAATATAAAATATCCCCAAATTTTGAAATATGATATTCGTTTAACACAGTGTCCTTTAAAGATAGTTGTAGGAACATAGTGCTTCTCCCTCTCTGAACATTAGTCTACGATGGAAAAGCAGCCATTCAATAAATCCATAAGTTATATAGTAATTCTTGCCAGGCACTAGAACACAATTTTAAGTCATATTTGTCAACAAAGAGCTTTTACCACTTCAACTTTTTTCCCTGCAATCTTAAATTCTTCAGTAATATTCTATCTTTGCTTAGTTCTTTCAAACATGATCTATTGAGGATTGTATGTCATTTTTAATGGAGTCAGTTCTTCAATATGTTTTCTTTCTAAAAATATTTCTAATATTATATAATTCCATTTATAAAGTATAGTAGAGTATAGTATTAGTATTAGTATTAGTATTAGTATTAGTACAGTACAGGTTTTCCTCTCTTCTGTGGTTGTTATATATTTTGACAATTTTTTGTGATTTCTCTGATCATCTTACAAATAGCTTTTTCCTTTTATAATGTATTCATATATTCTTCATTGAGATAGATATCATACTTTTTTGCTGGACATTAAAATATGCATTCAGTCATATTTTATCTTTCTATTGCTCCATCTTTGGCTATCATGAAAGCTACTTGAATATTTTTCTCTTTGAAATATTGGCAATATTTTTATACTTTTATACCTAGTGTCATCTATCTCTTCTCAGAGCTTATGAGATTCACTTTGACATAAATTAAGCATACTAAATCTGTTGCTTGCATTGATCTTATATTCTGACTATGTGTTCTCCAAATTAGATTTTACTGGCATGCTTTCTCTCTTAACTACATATTTTACACCTATAATTCATACAAACATCTACATTGTGAGATTATACTGTTTGTAAATGATATGGAGAATGACATAACCATGTTTGTGCCTGACACCAAATGAGCCACAACCCAAGCATGCAGTATACAGAAGAGTGAATGAGAGATCTATTAAAATTAACTGTGAATTATCAGGTACTCTTATTTCATTCAGTATCAAACTTTTATTAACACAGAAACAACCCTCCCCAATCATATGTATATATAATTGCCAAATTTAAATACGTATTTGTGAAATTGTAACCATTCATAGTAGCTAATGTCAGAAGCAAGTTTCTAAAGGGACTCTTAGTTTGTTCCAGCAGGACTTTTCTCATATGTATAATCCAACTCCTATGTAGATAAAACCGATTCAGCCGAACATCTAATTTATGCATTTGGCAATAGGAGCTCATTTACCTCCTCCTGTGGTGTTTTCCCAACAAACCTGGCATGCAACAGGTACTCCAACCTAAAAACAATTTCAGGCAGCATAAAAGGTGAGGAGGGGGGAGGCAGAGAAGCTTCCATCATCAGTAAGGAACAAAGCAAGAAAGTGAAGCAAACAAATCTCAAGTTTTCCATAGAGACATAAAATCTGGGCAGAGATCAAGGTAATTAACTTTCTGACAAGTAGATCAGGATAGTATAGTATGATCTTGATACTTAAAAACAGCCATTTTTGTTGGTGTTTGAATAGAAGCATTAATTTTTACAAGAATCATAATGCTAGACTTAAATTGTACTATAATTAGCATTGTTCTGATGTCACAGTTATCTCATATGTGTTCTATATTATTTTTTATAATATCCCCTTAAAGCAAAGTGCATTCATCTATAGCCATCATAGTATCCCCTTTGACGGTAATGAGGAATTAATAAGTTGGAAATATTAGACAATTATATTATTTAAAAAAAGGAAGCCGCTAAATCCAATTTACACCAATAACATTCACTCTACTAGTTCATCACTTTATAATTTTGAAAGACATTGTTTATTTTACAATGTCCATTCACTGCTTCATATATTGCCTTTTCTTCTTTAAACCTCTCATTTCTCTCTCTTTTTTTTTTTTGAGGAACTTATCAACTCACTTCAACCACAACTTTC
>NW_015387440.1:0-12258 GCF_001527695.2 Protobothrops mucrosquamatus | reverse complement strand
TTTTTACTGCATATTAAACTTATTAGGTTACTTTATTTCACTATTTTAAAATGTCAGGTTTCTGGAAGCAGACTCGACTCAAAACGTTTAATCTTAAAAGCAATACTCTCTAAATTCCAGCTTGTAAAATGTATTTTAAATAATGATTAAAATACCAACGCAAGAATTCTGGTGAATAGTCTACTTTCAAATGAAAGACCTTCAGATTGCATGTAGGCAAAATAGTGAGGTTTTGCTTCTTTCTTGCATGCTTTCTATGTAAAGGGAAAGAAGTTTGACTCTTGTCATGCTGCTTGTTTTAATAACAGCTATTCAAATTTGTATGAATCTGAGGACCAGCTTTTCAAAAAAGTAATGCTGCCTTTAGCAGTACTACTCCCAGAATGACTCATAAAACCATTAAAACAGTAAGATCAAGCATCATATTTGTAGCACGACAGATCAAACAATAACACTGACTGGCAGATAAAAGTAAATCCAACTGATTTTCTTAAGATGTGAAAAAAATAAAAATAATCCTGTTTAGTGTGAAAAAGCCCAAGACAATCACACCAGGTGAGCCTCCCTGTAGACAAACATTCTGAATTGATGCTGTACTGGAAATAGCTTTGCTGGAGGCAGCCAGGAGGAACATCTGAAGATGATCTTTGCAGGTAAGCCAAGTTCATATGGGAGAAGGCAATCCTTCAAGTACTCTATCCAAAGCTGTTTAAGAATTTAAAGCACTTTGATTTGATTCATGAACAGTCTGTGAAGCTATTTTAAACCAAAATTTTTCAGACCATGTCAGCAATCCAGCTGCTGCATTTTGTATTGACTAAGTGCATACCTGACTACTACACTGAGTGCATTTTTTATTAGTTGTCAAAGACAATCTATTGTGCAATACCTTGACTGGTTTCCCACATCACACTAAGCTATAATGTGATTTATTCTGCTTTTGCTTGATGTATTGTGTAAACCAGTCCACTCAGTTTATAAACTCCAATTTATGGTTTAGTTCTATAAGCCCAGCCAATTGTGGTTTATTGGTTAAGTTGTGGTTAAGTAAGCAGGTCTAGCACAATACAAAAAGTCAAGTTTCATGTATGCTGTCAAATTTGCTGTAATATGGGGTGCTTGCACATATTTGAAAAGATTATGGAATATATATACATACATACATACATACATACATACATACATACATACATACATACATACATATATATATATATATATATATATATATATATAAGCTTCTGGATCATTTGTGAAATGCCAACATACATACATACATACATACATACATACATACATACATACATACATACATACATACATACATATATATATATATATATATATATATATATATATATAAGCTTCTGGATCATTTGTGAAATGCCAAACAATGCCTTGGAGTTAAATTCCAAGTTCCAAGTTTGGCATTCATTCAACTGTGCCCTTTCTTCTTTTCTTCCCATAATCTTATTTCTTCTTTTTCACAACAAATCAAAGCTTGCATCATGGCAGAATTCTGAAACACTGCAAAAGCAGGATATGTAGGAGGATACAAAGAAAAGGAGCAAGCTTGAGACTGCTTAGTATAAATAATCCTAAATCTTGCATAAATTTGACTGTTCATCTGCCCTGGCCGAATAAAATCCTGTCCTGAAAAAAAGAACTTTACAAAAACAGAAATGAAATTACAGTGTTTTTTTAATCAAAAATATCTTGGAATTTATGTTTTTAAAAATGTAGAGGTTACTTTCCAGTGAGTTTATGTAGATCCACAGACAGCTATAAGGTTGGTTTGTGGTGATATAGGATTTATATACTGTTATGTTGGCTGCAACTTCAATATCCATGTGCAAGAAGAGAGAAAATATCTCATTTGAAGCCCATGGGTATATTCCCCATGCAGTAGCTGATGTACAATAACACTGATTAACCCTTTATTATGCCAACATTATTTGTTCACTTCAGTAATGATTTTGTTCAAAGCCTAGCCTGTAGGCTTTATTAAGGGTGAAGCTAATGAAAACTGATGTTGCTAAATTGGATCTACATAAACCAGAATTTGTTCATCAGTTTAATATATTACTATACTTAGATTCTTTGGAGGAGGGGATGATAAGCGAATCAAACATCTATTTAAATACCAGTCTCAGTCTTGCATTTATTTATTTCATCAGTTTGTTAGCCTCAGTTTCCAAAGCAAGAAAAGGATTGAAAACACAAATACAATAATATAAGAAACAGATAGAGCAGCCCATGTTACAAAACAGTTTTTCAACAGCCTACAAATCACTCTGCCCCAGAGCCTGTCAAAAGAGTCAGATCTTCATGGCCTTATATTGAAACTTTTAGTGTGAATTAACCTTATTGCGTGAATCACTGCTCTTGACCTAGAAAATCAATGGCAATGAATCCAAGAACCTGGCAGTCTAGCTAGAGCAGGGGTTCCCAACTGGGGGTGTGAGACAATAATCCAGGGGGTGCGAAAACTTGGTTTTTCAAAATTATAGTGTATATGCATAATTCGTTGCCGTTATTTTGAACTTTTGTAAGAGGTGTGAGAATATATCAAAAGCGTTCTAGGGGTGTGGGCAGTGGTGGGATTCAAATATGTGAACAACTGGTTCTCTGTGTGGATGCCACTTCCGGAAGTCCATTCTGGGCCTGGGCAACAAAAAATTAGCTATCGGTTCTGCTGAAGTGGTGCAAACTGGCTCAATCCCACCACTGGGTGCGGGGTATAGAAAAGGTTGGGAACTGCTTAGCTAGAGAAAACTATAGTTTTCACTAGAGCTCCTAAGGTTCTGGAGGTTTTGATGTCTATAAAAGGCCAGTTCTGAATCAAATCAGGAAGAGAAATAGATAATTCCATATCCAGGAAGGCCTACCAAGATATCTCCCAGTTGTAGCTGCTCTGATGCTTTTAGACAGCAACCATATAACTTAGAGACAAGCCTCAGTCTAATCAATGGTGTGAGGAATAAAAATTCAACTCCAAGGGTGTTGGAAAACAAAACAAGTTTTATTAAAGCTTTTGCAAAAGCTGGTGGAACTCTTGGTAATGGCAAATCCCAGAGTCCACACCTGAATCAATTTTTGCAAAGATTTTTATACCCGGTCCCGTGCATCACGCCACATCCTTCCAAAGTGAGCCCAGTTGATAGGCCCACCCGGTCACATGCTTTCCGACCACCTAACAACCATTATAATTACCAAACCCTCCAATTATTAGATCAAAAGCCCCTTTTGTTCCTGTCTTTTATCTTCACTCCCTTTTCTATGGCATGATTTGTAACATCCTGCTAACTAAGGGTGTAGCTTTATCTACAAGGTGAACTGTTACCCAAACTGGAAAATTGCAATTATAAAGGATTTATGTCTTCCCTTGTTTATCTATAAGAGTGCCTACTTTTCATCTAGAAGCTATGTGTGTAACAGAGTTCATGCTTTGGTTAAACATGGCTGCACTTTAGTTCATAGTTATACATTAAAATACTAACTCTAGGCAGTTTTTATAAAGAATAAACCTTATATAAATGGATAATATGTTATTTATAAGCTATATGCTATTCTACAATAGTGTGCACTATTCTAAAAGTATGCTTTAAGTCAGTATATATAATTCCTCCTGATCCTTCAGCTTATTATATCTCTTTTCCTAAAACTACTTTAGCTAAGAGCCTCTATATGACTATTCCTTTAACAGAAATGGAAAATTACAACATGTACATTTCTTGTGTACCTCACAATGGGGCTGTTTTGAACAAAGGTAGGATTGCCTAATTTGAATTTATTTCTGCCACAACAGGGTTAGTACAATCATATATTTTTCCTTGCTTCTGTTGTATCCTTGGTCTCACTCCTCAATGAATGCCCGGAGTGCACTCAAAGAAGCAATCAGGAATTCTGAGGTACAAAATGCACATTTTTATTATTTAAATGCAATCAAGAACTGTTTTACTCACATTGCAATCATGATTCCCTCCATTACATGGACAGCAAATTAAGGCTGAGATATTTATAAATACTAACCATTATTTAACTAACAAATTGCTGATTAATTAGTTAAATGTGTGTGTTATGCTTTGAAACTGTGAAGTGCTATGGAGGCGCTAAATATTTATACTGTATATAAGGGAATGTGTGATTAAACTGTGAAAACTGAAACTGAAGGTGGAAGGGACTTGTGGCAGAACAAATGGGTAAGATCTTCTTATCGGATAGCCAGCTCTTTCAATTGCTCAGTTGCAATTGTATTTATATTGCATTGTTATGGTATGACCTGTGTGACCCAACTTTAAGAAAACAAGTTGTTCCTAATTGGTATAATAGGTATAAATAAGGAAATGCAATCCCTAGCCAGTAACTGTCATTTTCTGGACAGGATTGAACTGGATGGACTCACATTTTATATGGGAATTGTTTAAGTGACTTTGCCAGAGGCTCTGTAAATTACATAGATCTCATTCTGGTTGGAATCTGTGGGTTAAATCTTCAGCTGCTGCAGGGCATTCAACTACCTTTCAGTCTCTAGGGTGTTAGTGGAATGGTTTGTACTCTGTGTAACATACAACCTAAGGGCTGTTCTATATTTTACCTTTCTGCACTAGCTCTTCTATGTGGTGTTCCACATGCATAATGACCATGTAGTTCATGGTGAACCAATATGTTTCCTCCCCCCACCAATTCTCCTATATATAGAATAACTGGGCATTGAATTTTCAGCTATATAGGAGATCTCACCAGGGCGTATTTGTGGTTAGTGTTCTTGTTTCCGAAACAGTAAATCACAGAATTTCAAGAAAGAAAATATAGTAAATCATACTTTATGTCAGGCCTTTGGTATAGTGAAACTGATCACCAATTGCCTTATCCAGTCTTGTCCCTGCTGTCTCCCAATATCCCATAAAATAGGAATGGGAGAATATGATGGTGGAAGAGACACAGGAGGTATATTAGTAGTAACCTGAGGGTTATACTTTAAGATAGTCAAATCCAAATGATTGATCAGAACAAAAATGACATTTAAATTTATATAAATGCAATTACATTTTATATTCATTAAATACAATTAATATTCTTTATGTTTAATAACTTCTCCTATCTATTACATTAAATATGATAATAAGGTAGCTTATTAAAGAGTTCTGCACCCTGCAACTGAGGTCTAACCCTCTTCATGGTAGGAGCTAAGTGCTGTTTGATGGCTCCAATTCCCAAATAAGCTGTCTGGTTTATTAAATCCACTACATTGTACTTATCTCCATGTAAGCCCATGTTAAACAGGTAGAGGAATAATACAACTCATGGCAGAATTATAGCTCATATTATTTAATTGTGCATAAAAAGCTCCTATGAGTGCATGTTCAGAAACATTCCATTACTTCCTCCAACATTCTTTAATTTTGTTAATAACAATTTGGAGCTTTTTGCAGGAAAGGACAATGGGGACAATATCCAGACTCACACATGTAGAGAGGCTTCATTCCTAGTACATTTCAGCATTTGAAGTGGTTAGAAGAATTTATATTCTTCATTCAAGGTAGTAAAACTAATACATTTAAATTAAATACAATCTTTTCATCATTTCAATGTTTTCCTCGGAATCCCACTTACTACAATGGAGAAAAGAATTACATGGATAATTACTTCAATTTAATAATGTTCTGCTACCAAACCTCTGAAGAATCTTCAAAAGCCTCTTCTAAGTTCATTTAGCAGATTTAAATTCAGTGCTATCACTGTGCTTTCTTCTCACCAGCATTACTCTAATGATGGTTTTCTGCAGGAATTTTTATGTTGGCCGTTCGTGTCTCTGTAGGAGCAAAACCAACATATGATTCTCGAAACACTTTCCTCCAGTCAAGATATAGGATAGGTGCTATGCTTTGTCTATCTCCATAATGTATTTCCTACAAATAAGTTTATAACAGAAATCATGCTGCATTAAGCTGCATTGAGGCTAGATTTTTACTCTCGTAAATGCTGCACATTTATTTATTTATTTATTTATTAATTGTATTTATATCCCGCCCTTCTCCTTTCGGACTCAGCTCCTTCAGTAGCACTGCAACCCCATTCAGAGTATTACAATGACTGTTCCTGAATATGTATTGATAAAGATTAACTCAGAGTTGAAAGCACTCTATATAAACTTATTTTACCCCATTCAGAATCTGACAGTCTTCAGACATTGCTTCAGGCTTTCCACAATATCTATAACTCAAGATGGGGGTGGGGATAGCTGAGATCATCAGTGTACTTACGACATTTCACCCAAAACAAGCGGATGACTTCTCCCAAAGGCTGCACACAGATGTTAAATTGGATGTGAATTGCATTTTCTCCCATGTGTTAGAATAGATTTAATCTTCCACATCTGGTAAATACTGAGGCAACCTTCCTTAAATTTTATGTGTAATATTTCAAATCCTTTAATTCAGCAGGTTCCCAAGATTTATGAAATTCAGATTCAATACAACTGGACAGCACAGGTTGGGAAATTGATGCAAAGAGATCGTTATAATCTTATTTATTCTATCTGATGTGTTTTAAATTCTGAAGACAAAGTTAGATACTCACTAATTCTTGATGTATGTACTGATATCTTGAAATTGTCATTCCATTTATGCAAGGAGAGGACAGCATTCAATAGTACATCCTGAAAGATCGAAACATGCTGCTTCTTGTTGTTCTTCAGAAGTAATGTTTAAATTTATTTTACCAAGTTATTTTTCCACTAAGCTTTTCTATAATAATATCAAATATTAATTTGGAAACAATTAAAGAAGATATCTATCAGCCCTCACTCCATGCAGTTCCTTTTAACTCAAAAAAATGATGATGGTTGAGATTATTTGATATAAAAGGTCTTTCAATATTCTGAGCAGTGTTCCCCAACCTTTCTGGATTTGTGGAATGGCCAGAGGGAAAAGGGATGGTTCCGTGCGAGCGGTGGGCAAGCACAGGTACACATGAACAACTCCATTTACGTGAATGGAGCAAATGTGTGAATCACACAAATGGAGCACGCTTGCCTGTTGCCTACTGCTCGCACAAGTGGGGATGCACATGTGCACGCATACACTTGCCCGCCACGTCCCCAGCCTGGTTCTGAAGGGCTCGTTGGGGACCCCTATTTTAGAAGCTTTTTTCTAACAATACATTAACATATTAAATGTAATTAATACAATAAAGACAAATGAAGATGAATTTGAACAAACTCCAGGAGACAGTGGAGGACAGAGGAGCCCATGGGTTTTTGAAGAGTTGGACACAACTTAGCGACTGAACAACAAATTCCTGCCTTACTCATTGAATAATAGAACAAGGAATTGAGTTATGAAGCATGTGTAATGTTGGTTTTGATGTTTATTATCTAAAATATGGATAATTAACATCTTTCTTTATATGGCAACATTTCAATGTGTGAAAATTTTCTTTGGCCAAAAAAATTAAAGAAGCATTAAAAAAATTTAATTTCTCCTTAACATTGCACAGATGTTTTTATTATTTATTTTCCAAAGGGAATTTGTATATAATTTAAGATCTTGCCTTCATTCTAAGCTATTAATGGAGGCAAAGATGGCTCAGTAGGAAGAAGGGCCTACGTCTAGCTGGCACATCAGCCACAGCCTTTACTGGAAGAGGATAGTCTAGCTTTAGTTATACATGCTTAGCCTTACCATCAGGCAATGGAGAACATGGATAATTGGAAAGGAAGGCAAATAGGGAGAAAAGGAGGACACACAATGATGTGGATTGGGGGGATAAATGGGGAACTCATCAGATTTGCAGACGACACCAAGCTGGCAGGAATAGCCAACACTCCAGAAGACAGGCTTAAGATACAGGAGGATCTGGACAGACTTGAACACTGGGCGTTATCTAACAAAATGAAATTATTATATCTGACATCATGTTAATATCACTGTGGGGAAAGAGTATACTTTCAATCCTTTGTAATTTTGTTTTTTTTAAAAATCAGCCTATACAAATAATTTCAGATTTTTAATCTGATGTTTGTATACACATATAATAAATATATATAGTTTTACAAAGGAGATAACAACTAACATGAATTAATAAATACGGAAGAAAGGAAGGAAGGAAGGAAGGAAGGAAGGAAGGAAGGAAGGAAGGAAGGAAGGAAGGAAGGAAGGAAGGAAATTTCTGATTTTCCTTGCAGAAAATGTGAGTATGATTACAAAATAATCTCTTACCCTATGTTTACAAAAGAAAGCTCTTTTTTCTAATCTATGTTTCTAATCAACACTACAAATCATAAGTGCATTTTTCCATTTTATACAAAAAAATCTATAAGCTAATCAAAATGATTAATTTAGTCATTTCTGCAAATTCCATCATCTTCACCAACAATTCCTCTATTGGAGTAATGTCAAATTTTTCCATATTTGAACATATAGTAGTCTTTTGAAAGGTCTTACTATTTCTTCATATAGTTTAAGTTAAATATCATTATCTCAAATCATCTTCAAAATACAGGCATCAAATTCATACAGAATTAGGTCTGTTTGACTATGATATAAAGAATGTTAATATTTTCTCTGATAGTATTTACTGGGGATTCAATTAAAAGCAAATAATGGAGAATGGATCATCTCTATAGAAGTTAAAGTTTATTCTTACAAGTGTTTTATTATTGTTTTTCACTTATTGTTTGTAAATTGTTTTAAATATTATTTCTAAATGTTTACTTCTAAATTCTTATTATCAACTTAGGTTTAATTAAGAAGTCATACAAAAAAGGCCGTTGTGACATTAAATGCTTAGTTTACAGTAATGTCCCCTGAAACATCATGACCCCAAGAGCTGAGATCCGTAACTACTCTTTTGGCCTTCTGAAAGGCCTTAAAGACACGGCTGTACCAACTAACCTGAGGCCTCAGTCGGGATGTGGCACTTTGGAGATGGCTAATGGAATATGAAACACATCGGCTTTTCCCTGTGTGCACCTTGCTCCCTCCCTTCCCATCTTGGTTATTTTTATTTTAATTGAATATTAAATTTATGATTCTTAATTGTTTTAATGATTCATAGTATATTTTAATTGTCTGTAAGCCAGCTAGAGTCGGGCAGCATACATGTTAAATAAATAAATAAATAAATACATACATACATACATACATACATACATACATACATACATACTACAGTTACTTTTCATTTATAAATAGATTACAATTATTAATACTGCAACCTTATTAGTCTCTTGAATTCAGTGGTATTTAGCCCTAGAAAATTATGTGTAGGAAGACTATGTGTAGTGGGACAGGCAGTCCTGCATGACAACAGTGCGGAATGCCAAATCAGAAAAATCCAATGATGTCTTTACATTAGAGTTCATCCTAAAAGGGTGAATCATGGGCATGTTTTATCATTTCTACTGTCCTTCCAGGACATTTTAATATAAAACCATTTTCTTCACTGCAATTATGAATAGAATATATTATAAACCAGTCTGAGATAATGTTGGGATAGCAAGGAGACTATGAATCCAATAGACTTATAGCTTCTCCCTCAAGTCCATTGGCCAATAAATGTAGGCACTTTTTTAAAACCTTTACTTGACTGTAGGACTATAACCATTTTTAGGTCTTACTAGAATTACTGGTACTGATTTGTGTCAGACTGCTTAATCATCATAACCCAAAGTTGTTTTTTTACAATTATTTCTATGCCATTTTGGAAGTTAAACCACTGTGATGATTTGCAAAGGTGAGATATTTTATTTGTTTGGTATTTTAGATGCAGCCTTTTTTCAAATGAAATGCTGATGGAGCATTGCTGACTAATCTTGGCATATATTATACAGGAAGATAATCAGATATTAATCAGATGCAGTGGATATACTAATTAAAACCAAGAATAGGTAAAAGGCAATACTATTACAAGATTAGAGCAACCCAAGATGTAACAAAGCAAGGTCAACCAAACCTTTAGCTTTCTTTTACCTTGGCAGACCTTTGTGCTTCCTTCTTAATGAGTAACACTTTCACAGAAGGATCTCCAAAATGGATGACTGACATTTCTCTTGTCAAGGTAATCAAGGGTTAGGGTGATGACGAATATTTCATTGCTTTACTTTAAGGAAGTAGTAGTGTTCCCATGTCCCATAGTTACTGGGGATTTTATAGAAAATAATATGTATTATGGATATTTGTTTAAATGGTTCTCAAACATTTACATCAATATTTTACTAATGTCTGTTGGTTTTCATGCATTTTTATGTGAATAGTGCAACATAATTTGATGGGTAATATACTTTTATTAGATTTTTGAGGAGCAATCGAGCCTGAACATTTATGAACAGTGATATTACTTGGATTAAATAGAAACAAAAAATAGCAGTAAGCAAGTGCTCAATAAATAATAGGCTTTTGGTTTTTACTATTCATTAACTCTGTTCTACTTTCTAAGCATGGGGTTGTAAGAAATGTGACAACTCTCATTAAAAAGAATACGTATTTTTCTCTTACTGTACATGTTTAGATGAACATGTACAGATATTGGAACATGTACAGATATTGGAACACTGCTATCTTATAATTTTTTGTGTTTAAGAGAGTCTGTTTTGTTTTCATTGGGAATTCCAAAAATATATGTGATATTTAAACCTGTACCTAGGCCAATAGTGAAATATAGTATAATCTTATTTCTTATAACAGAGTTGGAAAGGACCTTGGAGGTCTTTTAGTCCAACCCCCTGCTCAAGCAAGAAACCCTATACCATTTCAGACAAATAGTTGTCCAATCTTTTCTTTAAAACTTCCAGTGTTGGAGCATTCACAACTTCTGGATTGATTAGTTTCTATCCATTGCTCCTTCTTCAGTTGCTTTGGAGAAGAGGTTAATCCCCTCTTCTCTGTGGCAGCCACTTAGATATTGGAACACTCCTATCATATCAATCTTTTGTAATAGAAGATGTTAATCCAGATGAAATTAATGTTATTCACAAAATTACTATAAATGAGTGACTAGTTTGGTTTGCCAGTTCCAGACCTCTGGGAAACTGAACATACATTTTAGAACTCATGAATGTTTTGATGAAGGAAACAATCATTTATTCAATCATTCACTGAATCAATTCATTAACATCTATTTCAAAAGACTAGAAAGGAATTGGACATTTGAATAATTAGAAATGTTCAAATAGCAATTTGGTTCCATACTTAATTCATTTCAAAAGCAGTCCCAATATCTGAGGCCCCAAGCCACATGTGATCTCTTCACAACCTTGGATCTGGCTCCAAGAGCTCTTCAAAAGTTACCATTGGAAGCTAATTGTTAATGTGCCATAAGGGGATATTTATTAAATAAAAGAACAGTGACACTATCTGTACATATACTATCTGTTATGGACAGAACATAAATAAGGAAGATTGTCTATTTGAAGAACAAATAAGGAAAACTTCTGAATATCATTAGATACTTTCCTCATTTCCTTTCCACTTAGCCAAATTTCTGCTTTTTGGGTAACATTCACTTATTATCTTTAGAGACTTGATAATTGTCTAAACCAGGAAGTGCTACAGACCACCTGTTAAAATGTTTGTTATAAATGTAATCCTGTAATGTTCAACTTGTTTTTTCATTTAGGATCACTCTTCCTACTCTTTCTTTTTATATAATAGCATAGGCATTTTAACTAAAATTAGAACTGAGTGTCCCAAATTTGTCTCTTAAAATTTGTCTCTTAAAATTTTAATAGGAATTCCAGTATATTTCTTATACGTTTGTCACAAATACTTCAAGATTTCTGGATATTTTCTAGGTAATCCTCAGGATAAATAGCTGTATTTTGAATGTCATGCGTACAGGCATATATGCCTACAGAATTTACCTCTTACACATTTCCGGAAATTTAAATGGTTAAAATACATATTCTTCATATTGTGTACTTGAATCCTGTTCAACTAAGCTTATCTATTTTATATCTTTCATATACTTTTTTATAATAATTTTCCTGTAGTATTGGAAGTCACCTGCTATTTTAATGAAGGACTCTAGCTTCTTTTATTGTGCAAAACTCTAATAATAATCCTGCTTCAAATACATATCCTTATTTAACCCCATTTTAACAATCTGGCAAATTAAAAGTTTTAATAATAGCAGCTGGTATTACAACATTTTAAGCCATTATTTAATAATTTTGGAGATATCACAAGTGCTGAAAAGAAAATAGTTATGGTTATTTAGTCACATAGTTCTTAAGGCTACACTACAATCAATGGCACC